>NC_091370.1:10511243-10718743 GCF_038502225.1 Cherax quadricarinatus
CAGTAAGGGAAGGACTCTCTACTCACTCCAGTAAGGGAAGGTCTGGGTACCCACTCCAGTAATTCAATTCAATTCAATTCAAGTTTATTCTCTATAAGGGTTACAATGTGGGGTTTACAGGTTTTGGGTATTGTGGGGTTTACAGGTTTTGGGTATTGTGTGGTTTACATGTTATAAAATACTAATTACAGAGGGGGCCACTAGGACACCTAGCATGGCTAAGCATTTCGGGAAGACTTAGATTAATTCTTAACATTAAATCCTTACGGATTATGGTCTTAAGGCTAAGTGACTACATCATAATTTGTGAGTTTAGCAATGTGAATGCTTTTGTTTTGGCACAATACAAAGTGTCTATATTGGAGTATCATAGGCAAACTTATGACTAGTTAGGATTTATTATTTTAAGATTAAGATTAGTATTTCTGGGTTTATAGTCAGTGGGTGAGTGAGTGTAATTGTGAACCACCAGGTGGTTATCATGTAGTTAGTTGTCGGGGTGTATCAGGGAGATAAGATGTTTTCTAACTGTAGTTTTGAAAGTGATGAATATGTCTGCAGTTCTAGAATGTTAAGGTAGGGTGTTCCAGATTTTAGGACCTTTGAAATACATTGAATTTTTGTAAAGGTTTAGTCGAACACGGGGAATGTCGTAGAGATGTTTGTGTCTGGTGTTATGCCTGTGAATCCTGTCACAACTATCAAGAAAGCGTTTTAGGTCAAGGTTAATATTGGAATTTAAGGTCCTGTAGATATAGATTGCACAGTAGTAAGTGTGGATGTTCTGAACAGGGAGTAAGTTGAGATCTATGAAGAGGGGGGGGGGGGTTGCCAGGGATGGGATTTAGTGATTATTCTTACTGCGGCTTTTCGTTGGGTTATTATTGGCTTTAGGTGTGTTGCTGCAGTTGAACCCCAAGCACAGATAGCATAGGTGAGGTATGGATATATAAGTGAATGGGATAGTGTGAGAAGGGCAGTTTGCGGCACGTAGTATCGTATCTTGGAGAGGATCCCCAGCGTTTTGGATACTTTTTTTGTTATGTGTTGGATATGGGTGCTGAAATTTAGGTTGTTGTCTATGTATAGGCCAAGGAATTTGCCCTCATTATGTCTGGCAATTAGAGTGTTGTCGATCTTAATGTTAAGTTGCGCAACTCCTGCTCTGCTACCAAACATAATATAGTAGGTTTAGTCAGTGTTAAGTGTAAGTTTATTGGCTGTAAGGGAAGGACTGGGTACCCACTCCAGTAAGGGAAGGGCTGAGTACCTACTCCAGTAAGGGAAGGACTGGTTACTCACTCCAGTAAGGGAAGGACTGGGTACCCTCTAAAGTAAGGGAAGGGCTGGGTACCTACTCCAGTAAGGGAAGGGCAGGGAGCAATCACTCTCCGTCACATTATGTGGTGGGGGCCACAAGACTTATCTGGGCCAGGTTACTGCTAGCTACTGTCGATTTTCAAGGTTGCTAGTTGGTATGCTGTGTGTGTGTGTGTGTGTGTGTGTGTGTGTGTGTGTGTGTGTGTGTGTGTGTGTGTGTGTGTGTGTGTGTATACTCACCTAATTGCAGGGGTCGATTCATAACTCCTGGTCCCGCCTCTTCACTGGTCACTACTAGCTTCACTCTCTCCCTGCTCCATGAGCTTTATCATACCTCTTTTTAAAGCTATGTATGGATCCTGCCTCCACTATATCACTTTCCAGACTATTCCACTTCCTGACATCTCTATGAAGAAACACTTCCTAACATCCCTGTGACTTATCTGAGTCTTCAGCTTCCAACTGTGACCCCTTGTTGCTGTGTCCCATCTGGAACATTCTGCCCCTATTCAACTTGTCAATTGCTCTCGGTATGTTATATGTCATTATCATGTCCTCCCTATCCCCCTGTCCTCCAGTGTGTGTGAGTGTGTATGTGTGTGTGTGTGTGTGTGTGTGTGTGTGTGTGTGTGTGTGTGTGTGTGTGTGTGAGTGTGTATATGTGTGAGTGTGTATATGTGTGTGTGTGTGTGTGTGAGTGTGTATGTGTGTGTGTGTGTGTGAGTGTGTATGTGTGTGTGTGAGTGTGTATGTGTGTGTGTGTGTGTGTGTGTGTGTGTGTGTGTGTGAGAGTGTGTGTGTGTGTGAGTGTGTGTGTGTGTTTCCACAGACACTCTCAGTATAGGTAAGCCCTACCATAGCACCATTGCCTGCCATACTCTGACGTGTGCTTAGACACTCTCCTGTATTGACACCCAACCCACCACAGCGCAAACATACATTACCATTCAAGCTTGGTTAATTGGGTTGAACGCCTATCTACTACACGAGGGTCACTAAGACTACGTATGAAAGTACTCACCACCAATCAAGAAAACCTTGATTCTTTAAAATAAGACATACACCCCTAATGATATATATATCAGGTGTGTATTATGACTGACATCTGTTGTGTAAATTGACTCTGTCGAACAAATTATTGACTGTCAGCAAAGTATACCATTAACCCTGATGGGTAAGTTATCACCTGCTTTGAGTGATGTGTCACCTTAGGGTTTAAAATGTAAAATATGTTTCTCTTGTCTCTTCTTCCAGTTCCTCTGAAGATGTGTGTAAGCACATGAAAGTGCTCCTGTGCTTTTTCTATATTTACTGTGGTATGTTTTTTTTATATTTGCAGTCACATGTATATTGTGATTTCTTGCACACACACACATTATATATATATATATATATATATATATATATATATATATATATATATATATATATATATATATATATATATATATTATATATATATATATATACATATATATATATATATATATATATATATATATATATATATATATATATATATATACATATATATATATATATTTATATATACATGCAATAATCGCGAACAAGTGAAAGACGCAAAATAACCAAGGGAGAAGTTGAATGATAGCTCTAATCTTGTTGCAATCCACACATCCTCAGGAGATTGCAATGTTGCAGAAATGAGTAGGAAATCCAGGTAGATTCGTTCAAGGATATTTTAACCTAAAATGGAGATATATTCAGAAACTGGTATATACATTAACTAGTATATACATAAACTGGTACATAAATGAGCCGTATTTCACCTAGTGGTATATACCTTCCTACGTATGAGATATACCTCTGAGACTGCAGTATATACAAAATGTTAATTATGGTATATATGAGTGTGGACGGTATTCTTAACCTTAGATGAGGTAACTAGCCGTTCGAGGGTAGTTACAGGTAATTCTTAAGTTCTGATTGGCCCAAGAGGTTAGTCTAGGTTTCTGATTGGGCCAGAAGGTGTGTGGATGGGCAGTTCAGGCGAACTCAGAAACAACTTTCCTTAACAAGATTATTCTCAGAGTTAGTTCTCGATTTTCTTCCACTCGTGTTAGTTAGGCTGTTGACACTGATTTGTTAAGTGACCTTTTTAGTGAGTGTGAGTGACCTTTTAGTGAGTGTGAGTGACCTTTTAGTGAGTGTGAGTGACCTTTTAGTGAGTGTGAGTGACCTTTTAGTGAGTGTAAGTGACCTTTTAGTGAGTGTGAGTGACCTTTTAGTAAGTGACCTTTTAGTGAGTGCGACCTTTCAGTGAGTATGACTGACCTTTTAGTAAGTGATTTAGTGAGTGACTTTCCAGTGAGTGTAAGTGACCTTCCAGTAAGTGTGGCCTCCCAGTGAGTGTGAGTGACCTTCCAGTGAGTGTGAGTGACCTTCCAATGTGACCTTCCAGTGAATTTAAGTGACCTAGTGAGTGTAAGTGACCTCCCAGTGAGCGTGACCTTCCAGTGTGAGTGACCTTCCAGTGAGTGTATCAGACGCATCGCCAGAAGTGAGTCAAGAAAGTACAGTACGTACAGAAGTTCACGCAGCAGAACTTAGAAAGGTCAAGCATATAGAATACTTGGCCAGTGGTCGTAGTTCCCCATCACTGTGAGTATTATCCACTCTGGATAAATGGTGATGGTAGTAGGCTGGTGGTAGTGGTAGTGATGGTAGTTGATGATGGTGGTCATTAGTGATTGTGGTAGTGATGGTGGGGTAGTATTCCTTATATGTAATTTTTAAAATACCCCCCCCCCCATGGGAGGTTCCTTAACGCTGGTGAAGGGCTCTTGATCTAGAGAATTGGATCTGTGATCCAGTTCCCTGAATTAAGCCTAAATACCTTCCATCATCCCCCATTGGCGATGTTAATCCCTACGGGTTTAGCGCTCTCCCAAAATCCCCGGCTGCGTGGACTGAGTATTATTACCTGCTGTCCCTAGTTACCTAACAAGCACGTAGGTACATGGGTGTTAGTCGCCTGGTGTGGGTCACATCCTGGGGGACAAGCTTGAAAGACCCTAATTGAAATAAGACTGCCAGTCCTTGCTAACCCACTGACTTTCTCAGGTTATCCTAAGTGGCTGACCCTCCGGGGTTAAAAATCCGAGCAAAATCTTAACATACGCCTTGTGCAGTTGTTTGTACAAGTTTAACTAATTATATGTCTTTAGCAGTTTAGGATCAACTGACAGAATTTGGCTGTAAAACACGACAGTCCACACACACACTCACACACACTCACACAGAGACAGACACTCACACACAGAGACAGACACTCACACACAGAGACACTCACTCACGCACACACACACACACACACACACACACACACACACACACACACACACACACACACACACACACACACACACACTCGAGTTGTCAGGAAGTGGAACAGTCTGGAGAGTGATGTAGTGGAGGCAGGATCCATACATAGCTTTAAAAAAATGTACAACTAAAAGGCTTTTAGATCAGGGAGAAAGAGTGGACCTAGTAGATACCAGCAAAGAGGCGGGGCCAGGAGCTCCGACACAACCCCTGCAACCATAAATAGATGAGTACAAATAGGTGAGTACACAGACACTGGTCAACATGCCACGCCCTCCAGCACCGACCTTCTGACAGTGGCCACACCAACACTTCCTCGTCCCTCACCTTGCACCAAAACACACACAGCAGCCTCCCAAACCTTCTTCACGGAATGAGATCAATACATTTTTCACCCCGAGAAAAAAACGGCGTGTCAACACACACCAAAAAAACACACATTGCAAAATAAAACATGCGTTTATCGAGGCATCTGGCTGTGCAGAGAGCATTACCGAGTTCTACTTCGAGAGAAATACTATCGAATTGTGCCTCTGGCATCCCATCTGTAGTAGCTATCCAGGAGGATACAACCTTGAGACATCCCCGTCTATCTACCACGGAAGTGCGTGAACTGTCAGATCAGTTTGGTCGCTCCTGTGAGAGTGATTTTAAAAGCGAATCACATTCCTTGGGAGAGGACTGTTTATATAGAGTTGTATAAAAAAAACCCACAGTGAAAATAGGAAATAAAACCAAAGCGCTTGATCCTGGTATTTTTTGCAAATATCACGTGTTTCATTGAGATTTCTTCCAGGAGGAAGAAAAGGACCCTAATGGACATTCTTTTTTGGGTTATTCTAGGTAATCTTAGTAAGACCCCTCTAGGGAGGTTCCTTGATGCTGGTGAGGGGCTCTTGATCTAGGGAATTGGATCTGTGCTCCAGTTCCCTTAACCGAGTCTGAATACCTTCCATCTCCCCCCCCCCTCACAGGCGCTGTATAATCCTACGGGTTTAGCGCTTCCCCATGATTATAATATAAATATAATAGTAAGATAATTTGTGTAAGTGTGTTTATGTGTAACTTAATAAACTTGAGTGTAGGTAGGTGTACTGGACTAGTACTGAGGTATAGTGTACAAATATAACCCGGCACAGGAGAAAAATACTCAGGTTACCTCTGCTATTATACTATCAGTACTACTACTATTAGTACTACTATTACTATTACTACTATTACTATTACTACTACTATTACTACTACTATTACTATTACTACTACTATTACTATTACTACTACTATTACTATTACTACTACTATTACTATTACTACTACTAATACTATTACTACTAATACTATTATTACTATTACTACTATTACTATTACTACTCTTACTATTACTGCTACTATTACTGCTATTATTACTAGTACTGCTGTTATTATTACTACTACAATTGCTACTACTACTCTTCTTACCACTACCCTCCCACTACATCTACCATTGTTCTGCAGCTTCCTCTGGTTCTCCCTTCCCCGCCCCTCTCTCGTACATATACTGGCTCCCTCTCCTTCGCGCTTCAGCGTGACTAGTGAATGACCTTAGGTGGACCGAAACATCGTCATAAGCCTGTCTCCTTCGTGTGGCTCATCCATACATTGTTACGATGCTTTAGGAACATTTTTAATGCAAAACTGCGAGCTTAGCTTATAAATCAATGATGTTTTTTGGCCAAGCAACTCTGAGTTGACTGTCCATCTCCACAGATGTCAATCTGAACGTCGGGAAATTAATAGGATTGATTGAACCTAAAGAATATTAAGCAAATTTAAATTGATTTAATATAGATTGAACAGATTTAAGTTAACATTTCGGTAAATTAAGCAAATCTTAGGTTATTTGTGTCAGTTTTGTTGAAACATAAAGAAATTAATAATAATGATAATGAAATCTATCAGTGCACAAAACGGATTTTTTTTTTTTAAGACTTTACAAAATCTCAGACTTGTTATAACATATTTGCCATTGCGTGACTCCTACGGATTTAGTGCATCCCACATGCATGCGTCAGCGTCCAGGAGCGTGATTCTGGAAGAGCCGTTCTTGAGACACTGCCCAGTTGTTGACTCTCAGACACGAGGAAGTGATTGCTGGAGTGTGTATATGTGTGTGTGTGTGTGTGTGTGTGTGTGTGTGTGTGTGTGTGTGTGTGTGTGTGTGTGTGTGTGTGTACTTGCTTACATGTACTCCTCAATTTGTGGGTGGAGTCTCAGCACTCGGTCTCTCTGATGGCCGCTACTGAGCTCAGCTTTTCTGACTGAATTATACGTATGTGTGGGAGAGAGAGAGAGAGAGGACCGGTCCCTCCCAGATGTGGAAGATAATTGCATCATTACAGGAGCAGGAAGTGACCAGACAGTGACCTCCTCTTGCCTTCGTGGGCAGCATCAGCAGCAGCAGCAAAATCAGCAACATCAACAGCAGTAGCAGTAGTAGCATTAACAGCAGTAACAGCGGCAGCAGCAACATCAAGGAGCAGAAGCAGCAGCAGTATCAGCAGCAGCAGCAGTATCAGCAGCAACAGTATCAACAGCAGCAGTATCAGCATCAGTATCAGCAGCAGCAGCAGGAGTAGCAGCAGCAGGAGTAGCAGCAGCAGCAGGAGTAGCAGCAGCAGCAGCAGCAGCAGCAGCAGTATCAGCAGCAGCAGCAATAGCAGCAGCAGCAATAGCAGCAGCAGCAGCAGCAATATCAGCAGCAGCAGCAGCAGCAGCAGCAGCAGCAGTATCGGTAGCAGCAGCAGCAGCAGCAGCATCAAAGAGCAGCAGAAACTCTTCCTGTTCACCACGAGGTCTGGGAATCCCACTCACATCTGCCACCTCTGTCCTGCTTGTCTTTTCCATTCTTTAATTCTAAATAAATGGAAGGGGGTAGGCGGCACTCCAGGAAGAGTTGCAGGTAGGGGGATTGAAGGATGGTTTTAGTGGCAGAGGTTTGAGCATCCACCAAGCGTTTGTGAGTATTATTGAAGTGGATACAAGTGGCTTGTAGGGTTTGATATGCTGTTGGAGTGCGAGCAAGGTAACAATTTATGTGAAGATTCAGGGAAATCGAATTGCTGGACTTAAGTCCTGGAGGTGGGAAATACAGTATCTACCTTATTCGTTCCCAGGGTATATCACCGCCTCCCTTTCGTCGTGCGTATGCTCGCCATGTTTACATTTTCTATCCCTCGCCATCTAACATTTCCCCTCTTTGGTTTCAACTGTCAAGTCCCGTTACTTTCCAGGATTACTGAAATTATTTATCTCCAAAACTATTCTATGTTGCCATCAAAATTTGCTGATAAACATTCACTCATCTCTTTGGCTGTCTTTTACACTCCCTCGTCATTTTACTTTTTTTTTTTTTTTTACGTTTTCATCCCCTACATATATCCCTTCTACATTGAGAAAATTTCCAATATGCTATCTTCTTCTCTATCACCCTCTTTACCTCATCATTCCACTAATCATTCCTCTACCCTCCCACACCCACTCATCAATACCCACAAAGTTCTGCTACACTAGCAATGCATTCTCTTCTACCCCTTCATTACCAGACCCACATTTCTTCCAATAGTTGCTTACGTCTTACCCTACCTCATTCCCTTCAGTTACCCTCCTCTCTTGCCCACTAGAATCATTCCCCGTGTACCTAATCTCTTACTGTCACTGCACCTACCACTAAGTGATCTGACCCATCAGTCACTACTTAAAAGAAAAAACTCACGTTCATAAATCTACCCCTCAAGCTTTCATTTACTAACACTGACAGACCCAGTAAGCTTCTGTATATTAATACAATCTGACAAATAGACCCATTAAGTTTTTATCTCTTAATACAGTTTGACAGACCCATCAAACTTTTATCTGTTAATACAATCTGACCAACAACTGTCATTATTGCTGACTTATATCTCAGTCTTCAGTGAGCTTAGCAATGCAGTTAACTAATATTAATGGCAACTATAGGATTAATTAAAAGGGATATACTGTACATTATACTATGTTTATGAATGAGAGAGAGAGTAAAGGTATCTGCTGAAAGCGTATTTTAATAATCCACGGAACGGGTGGGGTTTCAACGTGTGGTGAGCGAGTCCTTAAACTTCATGTCATTTTGGTAATTTCTTGTACATCAACCTTAAAGAATAATTTCCTTTATTAAACAACACATCAATAAAGTTAGAGGTTCATCATTAAGTCTTAAATTTTTGACAGTCTAGGAGGCTTTTATATTTTTAAGATATTCAGAATTTATTACCCCTCAGAGTCAACAAGAAAAAAAATGTGTTTGTGTCTGTGATTTGGATCCCAAGAGTATGTATGTGTACACTCGCCTATTTGTGGTTGCTGGGGTCGAGTCATAGCTCCTGGCCCCACCTCTTTGCTGGTCGCTTCTAGGTCCACACACTCCCTGCTCCAAAAGTAGGTGTGTGTGTGTGTGTGTGTGTGTGTGTGTCAGAGATGAAGCAAGAGAAGAATAAGAGAGACGAAGCAGAAGATGAAGATGACACGCGAATATAACATTAACTTCCACATTCTGGAGAATAATAAAAAAGAATACGGCAGACATGGGAGAAAGTGTATAATTTGCCTCTGGTATCTTCCTTTACTGAGACCTTGAATTGTCTCTCCAGCACTTGCCATGGTCTAGACCCTCCAGCATCCTCACTCACCACGCCCACCCTGCCCATCACGCCTACCCTCGCTCACCACGCCCACCCACACCCACTCACGCTCACCTACACCCACACACACCTACCCACCACGATCACTCACCCACACACACCTACCCACCACGATCACTCACCCACACACACACACCTACCTACCACGATCATCCACCCACTACGATCACTCTCTCACGCCCACCCCGTCCAACGACCTCGTATCAACCAACTATGAGGGAAGTAACTCCCAGGACCACGAATGAGGAAGGACCTCGAGGTAAACATTGCACCCAACATATCTAACAAGAGTTTGCGATAATGATGTACAGTACAAGGTGAGGTACGAGCACCGGCTTCCACTGTCTTCGGTGTATAGTTTTATAAGGCTGAGGGACTGACTACCTCATCTTACACTGTCTTTATATATCTGTAAGGAACTGATAAAGCCACTAGGTGGCGTAACGTCCTCAGGTACAGATACCAAAGTGTTGCACACATATCTAATTACTTACCAGTAACAGTTGTTAGGAATTAGACACGTGTGTCTAGAATACATATACAAGTCTCAGCTTCCAGAGTCAGTGTGAACATTATCGTGTCACTCACACATATTAACAAGTTTAAAAACTGCAAAGATTTGCAACAAAACTTGTTCCTGAGATCCCATATTTTGCTTATAAGTAAAAACACATGTAGCTAAGTCCACTTATATATATAGATATATATATATTCCTAAAGTCAGTTCCAGATCAGCCGGGCTGTGGCTCGTACGTTGGTTTGCGTGCAGCCAGCAGCAACAGCCTGGTTGATCAGGCTCTGATCCACCAGGAGGCCTGGTCTCAGACCGGGCCGCGGGGGCGTTGACCCCTGGAACTCTCTCCAGGTAAACTCCAGGTAAACTCCAGGTACTTCCCTATATCAATATCAATATATATATATATATATATATGCAAAACAACCACTGTGAAAGGGTGAAATTCCAAGCGCTTTCGTGACTACTCACATTGTCAAGGAACTATGAAAGTAATACATCAAAGGAAGGCAATTAAAGGGCTTAGACCGCACCTTACAGTCAACTCCCACAACAAAGAAACGCCTGACGCGCGACAATACCGGACTCATAAGAAAAGAGGAACACTGCAGTAGGTCCGCTGTTCCAACTAGACAGGTGTAGTCTAAGCCTTTTAATTGCCTTCCTGTGATGTATTACTTTCATAGTTCCTTGACAATGTGAGTAGTCACGAAAGCGCTTGGAATTTCACTATTTCACAGTGGTTGTTTTGCACATTTTAAAATCACCTGTTTACTGTGATCTTATTGCATATATATATATATATATATATATATATATATATATATATATATATATATATATATATATATATATATATATCGTGCCGAATAGGTAAAACTGGTCAATTAGCAAGAACTCGTTTAAAATTGTCCTTTCTAAAATTTTCTCTTATAAGTGTAAGGAGGTAGGGGTTCTAGGAAAGGTTGGAGGGGGGAGGTAAAGGAGGTTTTGTGTGCGAGGGGCTTGGACTTCCAGCAGGCATGCGTGAGCGTATTTGATAGGAGCGAATGGAGACAGATGGTTTCTAATACTCGACGTGCTGTTGGAGTGTAAGCAAGGTAACATTTATGAAGGGATTCAGGGAAACCGGCAGGCCGGACTTGAGTCTTGGAGATGGGAAGTACAGTGCCTGCACTCTGAAGGAGGGGTGTTAATGTTGCAGTTTTATAACTGTAGTGTAAAGCACCCTTCTGGCAAGACAGTGATGGAGTGAATGATGAATGCTTTTCTTTTTCGGGCCACCCTGCCTTGGTGGGAAACGGCCGGTGTGTTAAAATTATAAGTAAGTTTATTCAGGTATGCACAAATAGTTACATAGAATTATCATACATAGCAGCACATGTGTAGGGAACCTGGGATAACCCAAAAAAGTCAGACAGTGACTTATTTCCATTGGGGGATATATATATATATATATATATATATATATATATATATATATATATATATATATATATATATATATATATATATAAAATTGTATATGTTTATTATTGCCATCTAAATATTTCAAATTGCTCTTATTGTGATTTCACAAAGTGTGTTTGAAGGAAGACATTATGTTAATGTTTTCTTATATTATCAGTGTTACGACTTTGATATCGTAACTTAAATGAAAAGGTCGTGGCTCCTAAATGGTTGATCAGTCTGTCTAGGGCCATTTAATCAGCATGCTGGTTTAACAGGGAAAAAATATATCAGAATGGTGTTAGTAGGCGGAGAGAAGAAAAAGAAGAGGAAGGGAAGGAAGAAGAGGAAGAAGAGGAGGAGGGGTGGAGAGAGACGAGGAAAACTGTAGAAAACACAGAAGAAATGAGGCACAACATCGAATAACAAAGATTAAACAACGCAGAGAGAGACAAGAGAAAGTCTGGAAAAAAGAGATAGATGGCGATAATAGCAAGAGATAAGAAGCTTAGGAAATTGAACATGAGGAACTTGCGAAGATCAGATGAACAAGTGAGAGTGTATCCCAGAAGCCATCCACCAGTGTCATGCACGCACCCAGTGTATCATACACGCACCCAGTGTATCATACCCGCACCCAGTGTATCATACACGTGCCCAATGTATCATACATGCACCCTGTGTATCATACACGCACCCAATGTATCATACATGCACCCTGTGTATCATACACGCACCCAATGTATCATACACGCACCCACTGTATCATACACGTGCCCAGTGTATCATACACGCACCCAGTGTATCATACACGCACCCAGTGTATCATACCCGCACCCAGTGTATCATACACGTGCCCAATGTATCATACATGCACCCTGTGTATCATACATGCACCCTGTATATTACACCCAGTGTACCATACACACCCAGTGTATCATACACACCCAGTGTATCACACACATACCGAGTGTATCATACACCCAGAATACCATACACCCAGTGTACCATACACACCGAGTGTATCATACACACCCAGTGTATCATACACACCCAGTGTATCATACACCCAGTGTATCACACACATACCGAGTGTATCATACACCCAGAATACCATACACCCAGTGTACCATACACACCGAGTGTATCATACACCCAGAATACCATACACCCAGTGTACCATACACACCGAGTGTATCATACACCCATTGTATCATACCCCTGGTGTGAAACGCCCCTTTTCTTTAGGACTGGGACCGGGTCGTGATGACCAACTGGTCTGCTTAAGAGGATTTTACACACGCATATATATATACACACACACACACACACACACACACACACACACACACACACACACACACACTGGTCATGGGCCGGACCATGGGGGGCGTTGACCCCCGGAGCACCCTCCAGGTATACAATATAAGCTGGTGTAATTTAGATATTACCCTTGAAACAAGAAGTTCATCCCGTGGCCTTTCAGATATCTCGCCATTATGAGGCTGCGGTAAATCTGGGCAAAACATGCGACCGTAGTAGCGTTTCGCTCATTAGGATCCCCGTGTACTGACCTTTATGCGGTCATGCTCTCTCTAGCATGATGAATGACTTGAGCAACACTTGCGTGTCTTGGCTGAACGTTTCGCCTGTACAACGGCCTTCTTAAGTCGAATATACCAGAACACTGGAGAGGGTAGAGTTGATGTTGGTGAGGGGCTCTTGATTTAGGGAATTGGATCTGTGCTCCAGTTCCCCGAATTAAGCCTGAATGCCTTCCACATCCCCCCCCCCCAGGCGCTGTATAATCCTCCGGGTTTAGCGCTTCCCCCTTGATTATAATAATACTGGAGAGGGTAGAAGTTGGCAGATACTCAGTCCTTCAAGCCTGAAACATAGGCCTTCGGCCAGACCTTAAATCGTGTGAGAAAGGTCAGGAAGGTCTGTATAAGTTGTCATGAGTTTGTACAAATAAATATTATTATAATTGAGATAGACGTGCCGAGCATTGGCCAGTAGGCCTGCTGCAGTGCTCCTCCATTCTTATGTTCTTAAGATAGGGTTAACCTTATCTGCCAAGTATCTAAAGGGTGTGCGCATCCAGAGGCTTGTTTGTTTGGAGTTTCGCTCGTATACAAGAAATGAACCGTGAACGAAACTGAGGGACTGACCATCTCAAAATTTTCTTCATGCATCATGGACTGATCACGTCATCTTTACCTCTCCACTGCATCTGCTGTCTCCAGTTTTGGTCACTTCTGTATTCATCTGAAGAAGGCAACTGTGTAGGCGAAAAGTTTTGGAAACACAAAAGTGCTGCTCATATCTTTTTCATCGGGTCTCACACGCACTAATTACCCTTTTTATCCTTATCAGTCGAGACCCAGCTGTGGTTAATAACGGTATCAAAGTTTTTTTTACTTCACCTTCATGGTATTTACAAGCTATTTTATTTTCAAGGCAAATGTCTTGTTTTTGTTGTGGTTTATAGGGCAACTGACAGCTTGCACCGTAACGTACCCTACTCCAAGGCAAACTCACCTAAACACACGTTAGTACAAATTGTGTGCGACACTTGACAGTCTAACTAAGCGACACATAAGGTGAATGGGCAGTTTATAAACAGATGGTGTCCACACTGTGAGTGAAGCGTCTCAAAATACATATTTTTACATTGCCCTAAGAGGTTTTTAAATGACAACTTGTCGGCTCACGTCATTGCTGCTAGACAGTTGTTACTGCTCGTCGCGATTCAGCGCGTCATGTTCGTAATGTTAGAGTTCAATTGTCTCGCAAAAACTCCATTTTTTAAACATCATCTTAAAACTGGATGAATTCTTTTGCCATCTGCTTCTAAGGGCTACTGGATATTAGCAGCAACAGCCTGCTAGACCAAGTAATAAGCAGGAAACCTGGTTTCCTGCTCATTACTGAACTTTAAGGGCGAAGAAATAAATGAGCGTGTGTGTGTGTGTGTGTGTGTGTGTGTGTGTGTGTGTGTGTGTGTGTGTGTATACATATATACAGCAACAACACTGCGACTGGCCAAGGACTCGAACCCATGCTGTTTTGGCCCACCTCATAAGAAGTACATAATAACATAAGGTAGTCAGGTCAGGTCACATTCCGTAAGGGAAGAGCACGGCAACTGACCTAGTAGCACAAGCTAGTCAGGTCCAACTCACCCACCCACACCCACTCATGTATTTATCTAACCTATTTTTAAAACTACACAACGTCTTAGCTTCTATGACGGTACTCGGGAGTTTGTTCCACTCATCCACAACTCTGTTACCAAACCAGTGCGGCCAAAGCAGCATAGGTTCGAGTCCTTTGCTAGTCGCACTGTTGTTATTGATCAATACCACTCGTTCGTGGTTGCAATATATATATATATATATATATATATATATATATATATATATATATTGTTTGACCCCTGCAAGTTTACCCTTTTCAAGTGTCAGTGGATCGTTTCACTGCTGAGACACCAACACCACGGCCAGAAAAACCTGGCATGCGACTCTCCCAACCTGAGTGCCATGAGGTGCCAGCTAGGCGACGGCTGGGTGCCAGCCGGGTAAATAGGAATGTGGCTTATTGATGCTGTGTTGAATGATCAGGTAACACAGTCTGAGAGATGCACGGAGAGTGGATAAAACGAGAGCGATGTTTTGCTCTCAGTGGAGCTTCAAGTGCTCGTTAAAGCTTCGAGTGGTCGTGTGTCGGCTTCACCCTAAGTTGCTTGCACTTAATCTGTAAGAACACTTCAAGCAATGGCCAACCACATTAGTGATGTGGAACACAGAAGTTGTACCTGTTCAATATCCATTACCACACACACACACACACACACACACACACACACACACACACACACACACACACACACACACACACACACACACACACACACACATTCACACATTCCATCCGCAATTCCAACATAATCTACTGATCTGACTACCTACACAGATGTCAGTGTTGTTAGATTTTATAGATCTCTTACAGTCCGAGTGCCGTATGATGCCTTAAAGTGAACCCTTTATCTGAAACACCAAGAACGTTCCTTATCTGAAAACTATACCACAGCTGGAATAAATCCTTGTCATGGAGCGGTCCGCGGGGGCGTTGACCCTCGGAACAACCTCCAGGTATCTTAGACGATAACCGAGAGCACTTTTGATATATAAATTTTAACATGATAGACCGCGCATGAAAACCAGGTTTCTCATAGCAGGTCATAAGATAGAAGGATAGTTTCACTAATACCGGTTATTCGTTTATTCTTACTGTGTTAAGTGATGCTTACTGTATTCTGGTGTTGTCTGGATAATCAGGTCACCCTACCTCGGTGAGAGACGGTAGTAGGTTGGTAGACAGCAACCACCCAGGGAAGTACTACCGTCCTGCCAGATGACTGTGAAACAAAAACCTGTAACTGTTTTGCATGATGGTAGGATTGCTGGTTTCTTTTTCTGTCTCATAAACACGCTAGATAACAGGGATATCTTGCTACTCCTACTTACACTTTGGTCACACTTCACAGACACGCACATGCATATATATATATACATACATCTAGGTTTTTCTCCTTTTTCTAAATAGCTCTTGTTCTTTTTTATTTCTTCTATTGTCCATGGGGAAGTGGAAAAGAATCTTTCCTCCGTAAGCCATGCGTGTCGTATGAGGCAACTAAAATGCCGGGAGCAATGGGCTAGTAACCCCTTCTCCTGTATACATTTACTAAAAAAGAGAAGAAGAAAAACTTTATAAAACTGGGATGCTTAAATGTGCGTGGATGTAGTGCGGATGACAAGAAACAGATGATTGCTGATGTTATGAATGAAAAGAAGTTGGATGTCCTGGCTCTAAGCGAAACAAAGCTGAAGGGGGTAGGGGAGTTTCAGTGGGGGGAAATAAATGGGATTAAATCTGGAGTATCTGAGAGAGTTAGAGCAAAGGAAGGGGTAGCAGTAATGTTAAATGATCAGTTATGGAAGGAGAAAAGAGAATATGAATGTGTAAATTCAAGAATTATGTGGATTAAAGTAAAGGTTGGATGCGAGAAGTGGGTCATAATAAGCGTGTATGCACCTGGAGAAGAGAGGAATGCAAGGAGAGAGAGAGATTTTGGGAGATGTTAAGTGAATGTATAGGAGCCTTTGAACCAAGTGAGAGAGTAATTGTGGTAGGGGACCTGAATGCTAAAGTAGGAGAAACTTTTAGAGAGGGTGTGGTAGGTAAGTTTGGGGTGCCAGGTGTAAATGATAATGGGAGCCCTTTGATTGAACTTTGTATAGAAAGGGGTTTAGTTATAGGTAATACATATTTTAAGAAAAAGAGGATAAATAAGTATACACGATATGATGTAGGGCGAAATGACAGTAGTTTGTTGGATTATGTATTGGTAGATAAAAGACTGTTGAGTAGACTTCAGGATGTACATGTTAATAGAGGGGCCACAGATATATCAGATCACTTTCTAGCTGTAGCTACACTGAGAGTAAAAGGTAGATGGGATACAAGGAGAATAGAAGCATCAGGGAAGAGAGAGGTGAAGGTTTATAAACTAAAAGAGGAGGCAGTTAGGGTAAGATATAAACAGCTATTGGAGGATAGATGGGCTAATGAGAGCATAGGCAATGGGGTCGAAGAGGTATGGGGTAGGTTTAAAAATGTAGTGTTAGTGTTCAGCAGAAGTTTGTGGTTACAGGAAAGTGGGTGCAGGAGGGGAGAGGAGCGATTGGTGGAATGATGATGTAAAGAGAGTAGTAAGGGAGAAAAAGTTAGCATATGAGAAGTTTTTACAAAGTAGAAGTGATGCAAGGAGGGAAGAGTATATGGAGAAAAAGAGAGAGGTTAAGAGAGTGGTGAAGCAATGTAAAAAGAGAGCAAATGAGAGAGTGGGTGAGATGTTATCAACAAATTTTGTTGAAAATAAGAAAAAGTTTTGGAGTGAGATTAACAAGTTAAGAAAGCCTAGAGAACAAATGGATTTGTCAGTTAAAAATAGGAGAGGAGAGTTATTAAATGGAGAGGTAGAGGTATTGGGAAGATGGAGGGAATATTTTGAGGAATTGTTAAATGTTGATGAAGATAGGGAAGCTGTGATTTCGTGTATAGGGGAAGGAGGAATGACATCTTGTAGGAGTGAGGAAGAGCCAGTTGTGAGTGTGGGGGAAGTTCGTGAGGCAGTAGGTAAAATGAAAGGGGGTAAGGCAGCGGGGATTGATGGGATAAAGATAGAAATGTTAAAAGCAGGTGGGGATATAGTTTTGGAGTGGTTGGTGCAATTATTTAATAAATGTATGGAAGAGGGTAAGGTACCTATGGATTGGCAGAGAGCATGCATAGTTCCTTTGTATAAAGGCAAAGGGGATAAAAGAGAGTGCAAAAATTATAGGGGGATAAGTCTGTTGAGTGTACCTGGTAAAGTGTATGGTAGAGTTATAATTGAAAGAATTAAGAGTAAGACGGAGAATAGGATAGCAGATGAACAAGGAGGCTTTAGGAAAGGTAGGGGGTGTGTGGACCAGGTGTTTACAGTGAAACATATAAGTGAACAGTATTTAGATAAGGCTAAAGAGGTCTTTGTGGCATTTATGGATTTGGAAAAGGCGTATGACAGGGTGGATAGGGGGGCAATGTGGCAGACGTTGCAAGTGTATGGTGTAGGAGGTAGGTTACTGAAAGCAGTGAAGAGTTTTTACGAGGATAGTGAGGCTCAAGTTAGAGTATGTAGGAAAGAGGGAAATTTTTTCCCAGTAAAAGTAGGCCTTAGACAAGGATGTGTGATGTCTCCGTGGTTGTTTAATATATTTATAGATGGGGTTGTAAGAGAAGTAAATGCGAGGGTCTTGGCAAGAGGCGTGGAGTTAAAAGATAAAGAATCACACACAAAGTGGGAGTTGTCACAGCTGCTCTTTGCTGATGACACTGTGCTCTTGGGAGATTCTGAAGAGAAGCTGCAGAGATTGGTGGATGAATTTGGTAGGGTGTGCAAAAGAAGAAAATTAAAGGTGAATACAGGAAAGAGTAAGGTTATGAGGATAACAAAAAGATTAGGTGATGAAAGATTGAATATCAGATTGGAGGGAGAGAGTATGGAGGAGGTGAACGTATTCAGATATTTGGGAGTGGACGTGTCAGCGGATGGGTCTATGAAAGATGAGGTGAATCATAGAATTGATGAGGGAAAAAGAGTGAGTGGTGCACTTAGGAGTCTGTGGAGACAAAGAACTTTGTCCTTGGAGGCAAAGAGGGGAATGTATGAGAGTATAGTTTTACCAACGCTCTTATATGGGTGTGAAGCGTGGGTGATGAATGTTGCAGCGAGGAGAAGGCTGGAGGCAGTGGAGATGTCATGTCTGAGGGCAATGTGTGGTGTGAATATAATGCAGAGAATTCGTAGTTTGGAAGTTAGGAGGAGGTGCGGGATTACCAAAACTGTTGTCCAGAGGGCTGAGGAAGGGTTGTTGAGGTGGTTCGGACATGTAGAGAGAATGGAGCGAAACAGAATGACTTCAAGAGTGTATCAGTCTGTAGTGGAAGGAAGGCGGGGTAGGGGTCGGCCTAGGAAGGGTTGGAGGGAGGGGGTAAAGGAGGTTTTGTGTGCGAGGGGCTTGGACTTCCAGCAGGCATGCGTGAGCGTGTTTGATAGGAGTGAATGGAGACAAATGGTTTTTAATACCTGACGTGCTGTTGGAGTGTGAGCAAAGTAACATTTATGAAGGGATTCAGGGAAACCGGCAGGCCGGACTTGAGTCCTGGAGATGGGAAGTACAGTGCCTGCACTCTGAAGGAGGGGTGTTAATGTTGCAGTTTAAAAACTGTAGTGTAAAGCACCCTTCTGGCAAGACAGTGATGGAGTGAATGATGGTGAAAGTTTTTCTTTTTCGGGCCACCCTGCCTTGGTGGGAATCGGCCAGTGTGATAATAAAAAAAAATAAAAAAAAATATATATATATATATATATATATATATATATATATATATATATATATATATATATATATATATATATAATATATAAATATATATATATAGTGATAAATAATTGATTAAACACTTTACCACAAACTAGACCACAGCTCTCAACCACACCACCAAACACAAGAACCTGCACCTCACACCAGAAGCATCAACCACATCACCCACCGCCAAATGCCCCTATCAGTACACTGACCTACAACTAGACACTCACCTTACAAGGAAATCCTGAGAAATGTAGACGTCTTGGGAGAAATGACCAGTTGTTTACCTTGAAGGGAGAGCTAGCTGGTAATTGGAGCTGTAACAACTTAAAATATTCACACTCGTCTGCTCGTTCTGGTTACTGATGTGTTTGTGTGTGTGTGTGTGTGTGTGTGTGTGTGTGTGTGTGTGTGTGTGTGTGTGTGTGCGCGTGCGTGTGTGTGTGTGTGCGTGCGTGTGTGCGTGTGTGTGTGTGTGTGTGTGTGTGTGTTTGTGTGTTTCAGCAAACTGTGTCCTCCTTTCCACAAGAAGATGTAAACTGACGTAAGTCAGCCTCACAGGTAATCAGAATGCCTCTTGCTCTCTGTATTGATGTCTGGGGTATAATACTGAAGAGATGAAAGTGACCTCACGGTATGATTGATGTCACTGCCTCCCCAGTCATCTGCTTGTGATGTCGCGTAACATTCACACAGTATATTTTAATCAACAATTCAAGTGCATATATATATATATATATATATATATATATATATATATATATATCGGGAGCAAGGGGCTAGTAACCCCCTCTCCTGTATAAATTACTAAATTTCAAAAGAGAAACTTTCGTTTTTCTTTTTCGGCCACCCTGCCTTGGTGGGATACGGCCGGTTTGTTGAAAGATTAATATATATATATATATATATATATATATATATATATATATATATATATATATATATATATAATATACCGACAATTTAGTTTCTTCCCTCTTATAGCGACTAAGGTATTGCTGACTTTCATTATTTGTTTTTTCTTAAAGATCTGCGGTAATGACCTTGTTTGTTGAAGCACCTTAAGAAGACTAAGAACAAGGCGTAGCTCAATTAGAAAAATGAAAAGTACAAGAAATAGATGAAAAAGAAGAATGAGGAACTTAAGGAAGAAGCAGAGAAGAATAATATATTGAGAATAATTTTATTCCCACTCTGAGTGATGCTGCATCTCTCAGCTACGACATATAGATGATGCGTTACCTTGGTAATGCTAGTTAAGAAGTGTCTTCATGTCAGAGAAGGGCTTTTGATTCCATGGAACTGGATCTACTTTCTCCTTCTTCGAATCAAATCTAATTACCTCCCATTTCGCATGGGCTACATAACCCCAACCCAGGTGATTTTTTAGTGGCAGGAAACGAAAAAAGAAAATGGAAGGAAATAAAAATAGTCCACCACCTTGGAGCCTTGTTGGACTGGAGGCGCAGCCAGTGGCCACCCATGGCCCTCCAGAATTACAATTACTGATGCCAATAACAAAATCCCCCCAACAAACACAGAATACAACCTCGTTCATATTTGCTAATATACAGGGACTTAAGCCATCCACCAACAACAAAATACCTTTTATCAGTGGACTTCTAGAGGAGTCTAATGCAATGTTTGCAGCCTTCACAGAGACTCGCACAAAAGATCACTTTGACAGTGAAATATGGATAAGTGGTTACAACATTTTTAGATGCGACAGAGAAAACAGGCAACAAGGGGGGGTTGGCCTGTATGTCAAAGAGTCCCTTATCTGCACGGAGTTGCTGAACACCACAAATGAGGTAGTTGAAGTTCTATCAATAAAGATCGAGAACAAAACCTAGTCATTGTGGTTGTATACAAGCCACCAGATGCAACCTCACAACAGTTCAAGGAACAGCTACTGAAAATTGATTACTGTTTGGAAAACCTTCCAGCTCCATCCCCAAACATCTTACTGCTTGGTGATTTCAACCTAAGGCATACAAAATGGAAGAATGTAGCAAATAATGTTATAGCTGAAACAATCCCCGGAGGTAGCGCAGATGAAAGGTCACACACACATGAGCTACTAAGTCTCTGCGAAAAACACACCTTAAGCCAGCAGATAGTGGAGCCAACAAGACTAGAAAACACACTTGACCTTATCTTCACAAATAATGAGGACCTGATATGAGACATAAGAATATCAAAAACAACTAATTCCGATCACAATCTAATCGAAGTCCAGACGTACATGCATAGGGGTCCTGAACAGCAGAATGCATGTACCTGTGTAGGTGTCTTCACAAAATACAACTTCAACAAGAACATCAACTGGGACCAGGTAAACCATGTCCTAAACGAAACATGTTGGGAAGATGTCTTAAATGACATGGATCCAAACCAGTGCCTTGAAAGGATCAACTTCCTGGTAGCCGAAGCATGTTCTAGGCATATTCCCCTAAGAAAGAAGAAGAGCAGGAGTAAACTGGAGAGAAAAAGACGCTCCCTCTACAGAAGACGACGAAGAGTCACTGAGCTCCTCAGGAGTGCTAGAATATCTGATACACGAAAGGAGGTGCTGACCAGGGAAGTGGAAACTATCGAACTTAAGCTAAATGACTCTTACAGGAACCAGGAGAGGCAGGAGGAGCTTAAAGCTATTAGTGAAATTGAAAGAAATTCAAAATATTTCTTTTCATATGCCAAAATACCACATCTAGTATCGGGCCCTTACTCAGACAGGATGGGACTTACATAGATGACAACAAGGAAATGAGTGAAATATTGAAATCCCAGTACGACTCTGTGTTTAGTGAACCACTAATCGGTCTGAGGATCGACGACCAAAATGATTTCTTCATGAATGAGCCTCAAAGCTCCATAAATGTGTGCCAGATTTCCGACATTACCCTAACTCCGATAGATTTCGAAAAAGCCATTGACAACATGCCTATGCACTCAGCCCCGGGCCCAGACTCGTGGAACTCTGTTTTTATTAAGAACTGCAAGAAACCCCTCTCGCGTGCCCTAAGTACACTATGGAGGAGGAGCTTGGACATGGGTGAAATTCCAGTCACTTAAAACAACGGATATAGCCCCACTCCATAAAGGTGACAGCAAAGCATTAGCTAAGAACTATAGACCAATAGCTCTGACGTCCAACATAAAAATCTTTGAAAGAGTGCTAAGAAGCAGGATTGCAAATCACCTGGATTCCCAAAATCTGCACAATCCAGGGCAACATGGGTTCAGGGCAGGTCGCTCCTGCCTCTCACAACTACTGGATCACTATGACATGACCTTGGATGCACTGGAAGAAAATCAGAATGCAGATGTAATATACACAGACTTTGCAAAAGCATTTGACAAATGCGATCATGGCGTAATAGCCCATAAAATACGTGCTAAAGGAATAACTGGGAAAGTGGGGAGATGGATCTTCAACTTCCTAACAAATCGAACACAAAGAGTAGTGGTCAACAGAGTTAAATCGGAGGCTGCCATAGTGAAGAGCTCTGTTCCACAAGGCACAGTACTCGCCCCCATCTTATTCCTTATCCTCATATCAGACATAAACAGAGATATACACCACAGCACCGTATCATCCTTTGCGGATGATACTAGGATCTGCATGAGGCTGTCATCTGCTGAGGACGCGGTTAACCTCCAAGAAGATATAAACAAAGTTTTCCAGTGGGCAACGGTAAACAATATGATGTTCAATGAGGACAAATTCCAACTACTCCGTTATGGAAAACTGGAGGAGATAATAACTAGAACAGAGTATACTACTGACTCCGGCCATACAATAGAGCGGAAAAATAATGTAAGGGACCTGGGAGTAGTAATGTCTGAGGATCTCACTTTCAAGGATCACAACAGTGCCACGATCGCACGTGCAAAGAAAATGATAGGATGGATAATGAGAACTTTCAAAACGAGAGATGCCAAGTCCATGATGATCCTTTTCAAATCACTTGTTCTCTCTAGGCTGGAATACTGCTGTACATTAACATCTCCATTCAAAGCAGGTGAAATCGCAGATCTAGAGAGTGTACAGAGATCCTTTACTGCACGTATAAGTTCTGTCAAGCACCTTAACTGCTGGGAACGCTTGGAAGCACTTGACTTGTACTCGTTGGAACGCAGGAGGGAGAGATATATCATAATCTACACTTGGAAAATCTTGGAAGGAATGGTCCCAAATCTACACACAGAAATCACTCCCTACGAAAGTAAAAGACTGGGCAGGCGATGCAAAATGCCCCCAATAAAAAGTAGGGGCGCCATTGGTACACTAAGGGAAAACACCATAAGTGTCCGGGGCCCAAGACTGTTCAACAGCCTCCCATCAAGCATTAGGGGAATTGCCAATAAACCCCTGGCTGCCTTCAAGAGAGAGCTGGACAGATACCTAAAGTCAGTGCCGGATCAGCCGGGCTGTGGCTCGTACGTTGGACTGCGTGCGGCCAGCAGTAACAGCCTAGTTGATCAGGCCCTGATCCATCGGGAGGCCTGGTCATGGACCGGGCTGCGGGGACGTTGATCCCCGGAATAACCTCCAGGTAACCCCCACACGGGTTTGGCGTTTCCCCCATGAATATAGTAACAAATGATAATAGTAATACAATTTTATTAATACCACTAACAGTAATAATTTTATTAAAAATATAATTAAAAAATAAAAACAATTTTAATGTCAACAATAATTATAATATAATAGAATTTTATTATTATTATTATTATTATTATTGTTATTATTAAAAGATGAAGGCATACCAACAAAACACAAAGTCGTAACCAAGTGAGGCAGCATCACTGAGATTAGGAATAAGATCATTCTCAATATGTAAGAAGATGTTATAAGCGACGGGGGTGATCCCATTGCCATCCCGTACTCTCCGTTGCCCAGAAAAAAAAAATAAAGATGAAAAAAACATTAGAAAACCGTGCCTTGGAAATCCATGATTTAAGACACTGTGGGGAAAAAATTTAGGTTCCATGACACAAGATTTTAAATCTAAAAGAATCAATCAGATTGTTAAATAAACAAGTGTGATGTGAAACATAACATCGAAAAGTTGGTGAATAAGACACATGTGCAACACCTGAGTGTCTATTTCTGACACGTTTCAGAAATAAAGAAAAAAACGTTAGGGCAGTAAAGATTTCCCAAGTGCTGCTCAAGCGTCTTACTCACCAGTTAGCGCTAATTCTGTTCTCACTGTAGCTTAATCTTCGGCGAGTTTAATAAAATTCTGGAACTTCACGACTCTTCATCAAACCTTCGGTGTTTGGTGCTTAAATTAGGCGACTTTTCCGCAACTTCTGTGTCCATTCAATGCAAATTTTCTGCGGAGTTTTAAGCATTACTACGACTTTTTTTTTTCAGTCTTCCAGAAAAGTTCTTTGGATTTCATGAAAATTTCGGAATTTTACGTTGACACGAGGATAAGTTATAGGAGACACTACCTCTAGCAAGAATTATAGAGGGCGACGCATCTAGCAAGAATTATAGTAGACGATGCCTCTAGCAAGAATTATAGAGGATGACGCCTCTAGCAAGAATTATAGAGGACGACGCCTCTAGCAAGAATTATAGAGGGCGACACATCTAGCAAGAATTATAGTAGACGATGCCTCTAGCAAGAATTATAGAGGATGACGCCTCTAGCAAGAATTATAGAGGACGACGCCTCTAGCAAGAATTACAGAGGACGACGCCTCTAGCAAGAATTACAGAGGACGACGCCTCTAGCAAGAATTGCAGAGGACGACGCCTCTAGCAAGAATTGCAGAGGACGACGCCTCTAGCAAGAATTGCAGAGGACGACGCCTCTAGCAAGAATTACAGAGGACGACGCCTCTAGCAAGAATTACAGAGGACGACGCCTCTAGCAAGAATTGCAGAGGACGACGCCTCTAGCAAGAATTACAGAGGACGACGCCTCTAGCAAGAATTATAGAGGACGACGCCTCTAATAAGAATTATACAGGACGATGCCTCTAGCAAGAGTTATAGTAGACGTTGCCTCTAGCAAGAATTACAGAGGACGACACCTCTAGCAAGAATTACAGAGGACGACGCCTCTAGCAAGAATTATAGAGAACGACGCCTCTAGCAAGAATTATAGAGGATGATGCCTCTAACAAGAATTATAGAGGACGACGCCTCTAGCAAGAATTGTAGAGGACGACGCCTCTAGCAAGAATTATAGAGGACGACGCCTCTAGCAAGAATTGCAGAGGACGACGCCTCTAGCAAGAATTACAGAGGACGATGCCTCTAGCAAGAATAATAGAGAACGTCTCTAGCATGAATAAGAGAACGTCTCTAGCAAGAATTATAGAGGACGATGCCTCTAGC
Source organism: Cherax quadricarinatus (assembly GCF_038502225.1). Lineage (NCBI taxonomy): Eukaryota > Metazoa > Arthropoda > Malacostraca > Decapoda > Parastacidae > Cherax > Cherax quadricarinatus. The sequence continues at coordinate 10,536,921 of NC_091370.1, forward strand.
AAGAATTACAGAATACGATGCCTCTAGCAAGAATTCTAGTAGACGACGCCTCTAGCAAGAATTCTAGGCATTATAAAATGTTTGATTAATTTTTTAGTCCTAAAGTAAACAAAGGTTCACTGCTGGAAGGACGTCTGTTTACGTAATTCAGAAATACTTGTGTAACCAGACTGTTGATATTCCATGTGTGGTTGTGTTTGTGGTTGTGTGTGTGGATGCGTGTGTGGATGCGTGTGTGGATGCGTGTGTGGATGCGTGTGTGGATGCGTGTGGTTGTGTGTGTGGTTGTGTGTGTGGTTGTGTGTGTGGTTGTGTGTGTGGTTGTGTGTGTTGTGTGTGAATGTGTGTGGGGTTGTGTGTGTGGGGTTGTGTGTGTGGGGTTGTGTGTGTGGGGTTGTGTGTGTGTGGTTGTGTGTGTGTGTGGTTGTGTGTGTGGTTGTGTGTGTGTGTGGTTGTGTGTGTGTGTGGTTGTGTGTGTGGTTGTGTGTGTGGTTGTGTGTGTGTGTGGTTGTGTGTGTGTGTGGTTGTGTGTGTGTGTGGTTGTGTGTGTGTGTGGTTGTGTGTGTGTGTGGTTGTGTGTGTGTGTGGTTGTGTGTGTGTGTGGTTGTGTGTGTGTGTGGTTGTGTGTGTGTGTGTGGTTGTGTGTGTGGTTGTGTGTGTGGTTGTGTGTGTGTGGATGTGTGTGTGTGTGGATGTGTGTGTGTGTGGATGTGTGTGGATGTGTGTGTGTGGATGTGTGTGTGTGTGGATGTGTGTGTGTGGATGTGTGTGTGGGTGGTTGTGTGTAGTTGTGTGTGGTTGTGGTCTTGTGATTGAGTGTTTGTAGTTGTGTGTTTGCGGTGTTGGTGCTGTGGGGCATGGTGTGGGTGTGGGAGGGAAATGTGGAATCTGGGTTGAAGACAAATGGGGGTTGAGGAATGGAGAATGTGGGAGAGAGGGACATAGAGAGAGAGAGAGAGAGAGAGATACAGAGAGAGAGAGATACAGAGAGAGAGAGATACAGAGAGAGAGAGAGAGATGTGTTAAGGTAACCTAGTATTGTATCCACAACCTCCATACCTCCATCCCTCCACTCCACCTCCCTCCACTCGTCCCTCCAACCCTCCTTTCCTCCCAATTCATTCCCGCCCTTCCATTCATCCACCTTCCCTCCATCCCTTCCCTCCCTTCCACCATCCACCCCTTTCTTGCCCCCCCCCTTCACTCCCTCCATCTCCCTCGCTCCACAAACAACTTCTACAACAACCACTATCACAAACAACTACTACCACCAATCACTATCACTACTACCACCAACCACTATCACAAACTATTACTACCACCAACCACTATCACAAACTATTACTACCACCAACCACTATCACAAACTATTACTACCACCAACCACTATCACAAACTATTACTACCACCAACCACTATCACAAACAACTATTACCACCAATCACTATCACAAACAACTACCACCAACCACTATCACAAACAACTATTACCACCAATCACTATCACAAACAACTACCACCAACCACTATCACAAACAACTATTACCACCAACCACTATCACAAACTACCACCAACCACTATCACAAACTATTACTACCACCAACCACTATCACAAACTATTACTACCACCAACCACTATCACAAACAACTATTACTACCACCAACCACTATCACAAACAACTATTACCACCAATCACTATCACAAACAACTACCACCAACCACTATCACAAACAACTATTACCACCAATCACTATCACAAACAACTATTACCACCAATCACTATCACAAACAACTACCACCAACCACTATCACAAACAACTATTACCACCAACCACTATCACAAACAACTACCACCAACCACTATCACAAACAACTATTACCACCAACCACTATCACAAACTACCACCAACCACTATCACAAACTATTACTACCACCAACCACTGTCACAAACAACTATTACCACCAACCACTATCACAAACAACTATTACCACCAACCACTATCACAAACAACTATTACCACCAACCACTATCACAAACAACTACCACCAACCACTATCACAAACAACTACTACCACCAACCACTATCACAAACAACTACTACCACTAACCACTATCACAAACTACCACCAACCACTATCACAAACAACTATTACCACCAACCACTATCACAAACAACTACCACCAACTACTATCACAAATAACTACCACTAACCACTATCACAAACTACCACTAACCACTATCACAAATAACAACTACCACTAACCACTATCACAAATAACAACTACCACTAACCACTATCACAAACTACCACTAACCACTATCACAAATAACTACTACCGCTAACCACTATCACAAACTACCACTAACCACTATCACAAACTACCACTAACCACTATCACAAACTACCACTAACCATTATCACAAACTACCACTAACCACTATCACAAACTACCACTAACCACTATCACAAACTACCACTAACCACTATCACAAACTACCACTAACCACTATCACAAACTACCACTAACCACTATCACAAATAACTACTACCACTAACCACTATCACAAACTACCACTAACCACTATCACAAATAACTACTACCACTAACCACTATTACAAACTACCACTAACCACTATCACAAACAACAACTACCACTAACCACTATCACAAACAACTACAACAACAACAACCATCTCAAAATTAAACAAAAATATGTATTTTTTTGTTTCATCAATGAAAAATACTTCTCACTATTCTTAATTTTCACTGTTATGATAATATTGACCTTAATACCACTATTGTTAAGCTGTTATAGCAGCAGTGTGGTACAGCAGCAGTGTGGTACAGCAGCAGTGTGGTACAGCAGCAGTGTGGTACAGCAGCAGTGTGGTGCAGCAGTAGTGTGGTACAGCAGTAGTGTGGTACAGCAGTAGTGTGGTACAGCAGCAGTGTGGTACAGCAGCAGTGTGGTACAGCAGCAGTGTGGTACAGCAGCAGTGTGGTACAGCAGCAGTGTGGTACAGCAGCAGTGTGGCACAGCAGCAGTGTGGCACAGCAGCAGTGTGGCACAGCAGCAGTGTGGTACAGCAGCAGTGTGGTACAGCAGCAGTTTGGTACAGCAGCAGTGTGGTACAGCAGCAGTGTGGTACAGCAGCAGTGTGGTGCAGCAGCAGTGTGGTACAGCAGCAGTGTGGTACAGCAGCAGTGAGGTACAGCAGCAGTGTGGTACAGCAGCAGTGTGGTACAGCAGCAGTGTGGTACAGCAGCAGTGTGCTACAGCAGCAGTGTGCTACAGCAGCAGTGTGGTACAGCAGCAGTGTGGTACAGCAGCAGTGTGGTACAGCAGCAGTGTGGTACAGCAGCAGTGTGGTACAGCAGCAGTGTGGTACAGCAGCAGTGTGGTACAGCAGCAGTGTGGTACAGCAGCAGTGTGGTACAGCAGCAGTGTGGTACAGCAGTAGTGTGGTGCAGCAGCAGTGTGGTACAGCAGCAGTGTGGTACAGCAGCAGTGTGGTACAGCAGCAGTGTGGTACAGCAGCAGTGTGGTAGAGCAGTAGTGTGGTAGAGCAGTAGTGTGGTAGAGCAGCAGTGTGGTAGAGCAGCAGTGTGGTAGAGCAGCAGTGTGGTACAGCAGCAGTGTGGTACAGCAGCAGTGTGGTACAGCAGCAGTGTGGTGGTTACAGCAGTAGTGTGGTGGTTACAGCAGTAGTGTGGTGCTTACAGCAGTAGTGTGGTGGTTACAGCAGTAGTGTGGTGGGTACAGCAGTAGTGTGGTGGTTACAGCAGTAGTGTGGTGGTTACAGCAGTAGTGTGGTGGTTACAGCAGTAGTGTGGTGGTTACAGCAGTAGTGTGGTGGGTACAGCAGTAGTGTGGTGGTTACAGCAGTAGTGTGGTAGAGCAGCAGTGTGGTAGAGCAGCAGTGTGGTAGAGCAGCAGTGTGGCACAGCAGCAGTGTGGTTCAGCAGAAATGTGGTACAGCAGCAGTGTGGTACAGCAGCAGTGTGGTTCAGCGGAAATGTAGTACAGCAGCAGTGTGACACAGCGGCAGTGTGGTACAGCAGCAGTGAGGTACAGCAGCAGTGAGGTACAGCAGCATTGTGGTACATCAGCAGTGTGGTATAGCAGCAGTGAGGTACAGCAGCATTGTGGTACAGCAGCAGTGAGGTACAACAGCAGTGTGGTACAGCAGCAGTGTGGTACAGCAGCAGTGAGGTACAGCAGCAGTGAGGTACAGCAGCATTGTGGTACATCAGCAGTGTGGTATAGCAGCAGTGAGGTACAGCAGCATTGTGGTATAGCAGCAGTGAGGTACAACAGCAGTGTGGTACAGCAGCAGTGTGGTACAGCAGCAGTGTGGTACAGCAGCAGTGAGGTACAGCAGCAGTGTGGTACAGCAGCAGTGAGGTACAGCAGCAGTGTGGTACAGCAGCAGTGTGGTACAGCAGCAATGAGGTACATCAGCAGTGTGGTACAGCAGCAGTGAGGTACATCAGCATTGTGGTACAGCAGTAGTGAGGTACAGCAGTGTGGTACAGCAGTAGTAAGGTACAGCAGCAGTGTGGCACAGCAGCAGTGAGGTACCGCAGCAGTGTGGTACAGCAGTATTGAGATACAGCAGCACTGGGGTACAGCAGCACTGGGGTACAGCATTATTTGAGAAATTGACTGTAACTACCACCATCACAACTACTACCACGATCACCACCACTACCACTAACACCGTCACTACCACAACAGCGCCACTTCTATTATGACTACCACTATACCACAATTATTACCACAGGTACTTATGCCATAAATACTGTAACTACCATCAATGCCACTACTACCATCATCACTATTACTGCTACCACTACTACCATCATCACTATTACTGCTACCACTACTACCATCATCACTATTACTGCTACCACTACTATCATTACCAACACTCCTTCCACCACCAATGCTACTACCTCTACCATTTCCTACTTCTACCATTTCCACTACTTCTACTGTTACCACAACCACCACCACACAATCACCACCACTACGCCACCACCGCCACTACACTACCACCATCACCAAAACCACCCCAACAAAACCACCACTACGCCACCACTACACTACCACCAAAACCACCACCCCCACCACTACACACCTCCAACAACACCACTACACCACTACCACACCACCACTACACCACCACCACTACACCACCACCACCACCACTACACCACCACCACCACCACCACTACACCACCACCACTACCAGACGAGGCGTGGCTATCTATAAAAGAGAGGTCGACCACTCCCACACACTCAGTTGTACTTCAACCATCGTAGTGGACGTAGCTCTCAGCTCCTTCCCAAGAATCTCCTCCATCACGTGTGATCTACCCCTCCATACTCCCTCCTCCATCCCTCCACTCCCTCCCTCCCAGACGTCGGGAAGTCACGAACTATGGAGGTAAACCCCAGACACTGACTCGTGACGTGAGCCCAGGAGCTGGAATTTGGACAACTTGACTTCACGAAGTAACTCTGATGTGTGTGTTTATATGTGACTTTGTGTTTATATGTGACTTTGTGACTAATACCTCCAACTCTTCACAATGTTACATTTGTTCACCATGTATGTACACTTGTTCATTTACATTTGTTCACATGTACATTTGTTCATGTATGTACATTTGTTCACAATGTATGTACATTCTTTCACCATGTTTGTACATTTGTTCACTGTGTACATTTGTTCGCCATGTATGTTCATTCGTTCACCATGTATGTACATTTGTTCACCATGTATGTTCATTCGTTCATGATTATGCATGTGCTCATGTGTACACATTTGTCTTTCTAGACACATTTGGTAACACACACAAACACACACACACGTGTATATATATATATATATATATATATATATATATATATATATATATATATATATATATATATTATATATATATATATATATATACACACACACACAGAAAAGAAGAAGAGGAAATATTAAGAAGAAAGCCCGTGGTTCAGCAAAAAATGCATAGAGAAGTAAAAAGAAGTATAAAAGCATGGAAAAACTACAGAACGCAGAGGACAGAAGACAACAGAGTAGTGAGTAGAAGAGGAAACAAAAGAAACGAATATGCGAAGGTAAGGAGAGAAGCTAAGAAATAGTGAACTGAAACTGACGAAGGAAGGCGGAGAGTTCACGAGAAATGTCAAGGAAGCTCGTGAAGAGCTGAGAAACAAATTACGAGAGGAAAGAGGAACACCAACGGGTGCTGGGCACCGTTTATACAACAGAGGAAGAGGTGAAAATACGGTGGGACTCGGCAGTGTCACCATGGATCCTGAGAGAGGGAGCAGAAGCACTAGCTAAGATCTATACCAAGTCAATGGATTAGGGACAATTGTCAGAGATTTGGAAGACAGTGAATGTTGTCCTAGTATTTAAGAAGGAAGACAGGATGGAAGACAAGTATAACTGACACAACGTAAGGTATAGAAGACAGACTGAGAGATGTAGTTTCATAGATAATAACCAACACTGGCTTTAAAATGGCAAATATTGTCTCCAACCAGCTGGAATTTTATCACACTGTGACGGAAGTGAGGCAGGAAAGAGATGGGTTAACTGTACATTCTTGGACAGGAAGATGGCATTTGATACAGTCCCTCACAAAAGAATGGGATAAAAACTTGGAGAAGAGCAGGAATAGCAGTAATTTTGCTGCAGGATATTAAGAGTGAATAGCAAGACAATTTTGTTGGCAGGATATTAAGAGTGGAAAGAGGTGTCATAACAGCAAAGTGTAACAAGTGAACTTGTTACACTTGTTTGTAACAAGTGGAGTTCGCCAAGTATTGTATTAGCACCAGTACTATTTCTGGTATGTATGAATGATATACCTGTAGAGATAGTCAGATGTAAACCTTTTGGGGGAGAAAAAAGGCAGAGGATAAGGAAAGGATACAGATTGACTATGCCAAACTACAGATTAGTCAGACAATTATCTATGGATTTTTTTCCCACAGGAAATGCAAGTGATAAAACTAGAAACTGTGTGTAGGCTCGGAGGACAGAGGCTACAAACCTCACTCAAGACCTCAGGGTGAGCATACTGCCGAGCATATCGCCAGAGGAGCACATCAACAGAATAACCTCAGCCGTAAATGCTCGTTAGGCAAATCTAATAGTAGCTTCCAGGACTCTCAACAAGAAGTCATTCACGACATTTTATCGACATGTCAGACACATCTTGGAGTAAGCAGCACCAACATGGAACCCACTTCTCGTAATGCATGTCATGAAACTTGGAACTGGAGAAAAAACAAAGGTATCCAACGAAACTAATCCCAGAGCTACGAGAATTAAGCTGTAAGAGGGTACAGGAACTGAACCTGAGTTGAAGGAAGGATAAAAAGAGGATAGGTTTGACAGGACCCAAGAGGCTAGGAGGACGTAAAGTAAAAAGGGACAGGAGATAAGACTCGGTCCCTGTAACCACAAATGGGTGAGTATAAATAATATATATATGTACACACACACACACACACACAAATGCTTGCTCTTACCACGATTTACACTTCTGGACGGTGTTTTAACTAAGACAAGCTGCCGAAAGCTGTCAGGAGCCTCAACACGGTACGTTTTTGTGCTGTCTGGCGCATCCAAACAACAGTGTTTATGGTGTTTTATTACCCTGTTTAAGTAAGGGCTGCTTTCCAAACACCTTTTCTCAATATAGTTATTATAATCCATTTCAGTGCTAAACCCGAAAGGGTCAAACAGCGTTAATTCTCACTATAAAATACCAATCTCTTGACTGGATGAGCCGTGACGCTTGTTTAAAAGCTCTTGATCCCAGGAACTGCAGCTACCCACCCTTTGCCTCAGATCACTCTTCTCATATTCCATTTACTATTTAACCCTTACAGGTTTAGTGAGTCTTTATAAATTTCATATATAATGTCACGTAAAGTCCCACAGATCACTCTCATCAACCAGCTTTACGCGATTACAAGCACTACGCGGAAGTCTCAGGGGCCCAAGACTGTTCAACTGCCAGCATACATAAGAGGGATTACCAATAGACCCTTGACTGAATCAAGAGGGAACTGGACAGACACCTACAGTCAGTACCTGACCAACCGGGCTGTGGTTCGTATGTCACTTTACGTTCGACCAACAGTAACAGCCCTGATCCACCTGGAAGCCTGGTACTGCCCGGGCCCCGGGGCAGTGACTCTGAAATATACCCTCCAGGTATATTTCAAGGTCACATGGATTAGGAGAGGAAATATCGTGGATTAGGAGAAGAAATATTGTGGATTAGGAGGGGAACTATTGTGAATTAGGAGAGGAACTATTGTGAATTAGGAGAGGAACTATTGTGAATTAGGAGAGGAACTATTGTGAATTAGGAGAGGAACTATTGTGAATTAGGAGAGGAACTATTGTGAATTAGGAGAGGAACTATTGTGAATTAGGAGAGGAACTATTGTGAATTAGGAGAGGAACTATTGTGAATTAGGAGAGGAACCATCTTGAATTAGGAGAGGAACCATCGTGAATTAGGAGAGGAACCATCTTGAATTAGGAGAGGAACCATCTTGAATTAGGAGAGGAACCATCTTGAATTAGGAGAGGAACTATCGTGAATTAGGAGAGGAACCATCTTGAATTAGGAGAGGAACCATCTTGAATTAGGAGAGGAACTATCGTGAATTAGGAGAGGAACCATCTTGAATTAGGAGAGGAACCATCTTGAATTAGGAGAGGAACCATCTTGAATTAGGAGAGGAACCATCTTGAATTAGGAGAGGAACCATCTTGAATTAGGAGAGGAACCATCTTGAATTAGGAGAGGAACTATCGTGAATTAGGAGAGGAACCATCTTGAATTAGGAGAGGAACCATCTTGAATTAGGAGAGGAACTATCGTGAATTAGGAGAGGAACCATCTTGAATTAGGAGAGGAACCATCTTGAATTAGGAGAGGAACTATCGTGAATTAGGAGAGGAACCATCTTGAATTAGGAGAGGAACCATCTTGAATTAGGAGAGGAACCATCTTGAATTAGGAGAGGAACCATCTTGAATTAGGAGAGGAACCATCTTGAATTAGGAGAGGAACTATCTTGAATTAGGAGAGGAACCATCTTGAATTAGGAGAGGAACCATCTTGAATTAGGAGAGGAACTATCTTGAATTAGGAGAGGAACCATCTTGAATTAGGAGAGGAATCCTGATAGTTAAGATGGAACGAGGACCTTGTCGCTGTGTTTACCAAATTCCTCTATATCTCTGTCAACATGTAAAACACCTTGAAAGTCGTTACTGCCTCAGGAATGTCTGGTTGTCGCTGTGTTACACCGTGTGCCCAATAAAACACACTTGGCAACGTTTCGCTCGTGACTTGTTAAAGCTCCCACAGAGCTAAACGTACCCAACTAAAGGTCTCGCCTTACCGTACCAAGACGCCTTCACAGTGTTGCTTCTTATTCAAACAACCGCACGTAGGAGAAAGAAGGTTATCACGACGTTTCGGTCCGACTTTGACTAGTTAATGGTTCAAGTCGGAGCGAAACGTCAGAAGCTTCTCTCTCCCATGTGCGGGTTATTTGTGTATGACTCACGAAATCGTAATGACACGATTGCAAACAAACCATACCCCCGGCCGGGATTGAACCCGCGGTCAGAGAGTCTCAAAACTCCAGCTGGTGGCTAGCTGGTCCAGTGGCTAACGCGACGGGCTGGAGTTTTTGAGACTCTCTGACCGCGGGTTCAGTCCCTGCCGGGGTATGGTTTATTTGTGTACTGTTCCAGTCACGGTATTGTGCCTTGTTATTGTTCATTATTATTGCTGCTTCTGCTGCTGTTGCTGTTGCTGTTTCTGCTGCTGCTGGTGCTTCTGGTGCTTCTGCTGCTACTGCTTCTGCTGCTGCCGCAGTTGCTGCTCCTGCTGCTTCTGCTAGTTCTGCTGCTGCTGCTTTTGCTGCTGCTGCTTCTGCTGCTACTGCTGCTTCTGCTGCTGCTTCTGCTGCTGCCGCGGTTGCTGCTTCTGCTGCTTTTGCTGCTTCTGCTGCTGCCGCTTCTGCTTCTGCTGCTGCCTCTGCTGCTTCTGCTGCTGCTACTTCTGCTGCTTCTGCTACTGCTGCTGCTGCTGCTTCTGCTGCTGCTGCTGCTTCTGCTGCTGCTGCTTCTGCTGCTGCTGCTGCTGCTGCTGCTGCTTCTGCTACTGCTTCTGCTGCTGCTTCTGCTTCTACTGCTGCTGCTGCCTCTGCTGCTGCTGCTACTTCTGCTGCTGCTGCTTCTGCTGCTTTTGCTGCTGCTGCTGCTTCTGCTGCTGCTTCTGCTGCTTCTGCTTCTGCTGCTGCTGCTTCTGCTGCTGCCGCGGTTGCTGCTTCTGCTGCTGCTGCTTTTGCTGCTTCTGCTGCTGCCGCTTCTGCTGCTACTGCTTATGCTGCTTCTGCTGCTACTGCTTGTACTGCTGCTGCTGCTTCTTCTGCTGCTTCTGCTGCTGCTGCTGCCTCTTCTGCTGCTTCTGCTGCTGCTTCTGCTGCTGCTACTGCTGCTGCTGCTGCTACTGCTGCTGCTACTACTTCTGCTGCTACTGCTTCTGCTGCTGCTGCTTCTGCTGCTGCTCCTGCTGCTGCTGCTCCTGCTGCTGCTTCTGCTACTGCTACTGCTGCTACTGCTTCTGCTGCTGCTTCTGCTGCTGCTTCTGCTGCTGCTGCTGCTGTTTCTGCTACTGCTACTGCTGCTTCTGCTACTGCTACTGCTGCTTCTGCTTCTGCTACTGCTGCTTCTGCTTCTGCTACTGCTGCTGCTGCTTCTGCTGCTGTTTCTGCTTCTGCTGCTGCTACTGTTACTGCTGCTGCTGTTTCTGCTGCTTCTGCTGCTGCTACTACTGCTGCTGTTTCTGCTGCTGTTTCTGCTGCTGCTTCTGCTGCTGCTTCTGCTGCTCCTGCTGCTGCTTCTGCTGCTGCTTCTGCTACTGATACTGCTGCTGCTGCTCCTGCTGCTGCTGCTCCTGCTGCTGCTGCTTCTGCTGCTGCTGCTGCTTCTGCTGCTGCTGTTGCTGTTGCTGCTGCTGCTGTTGCTGCTTCTGCTGCTGTTGCTGCTTCTGCTACTGCTGCTGCTGCTACTGTTGCTGCTGCTGATACTGCTGCTGCTGCTGTTGCTGCTGCTATTGCTGCTGCTGATACTACTACTGCTGCTGCTGTTGCTGCTGCTGTTGCTGCTGCTGCTACTGTTGCTGCTGTTGCTGTTGCTGTTGCTGCTGCTGTTGCTGTTGCTGCTGCTGTTGGTGCTGCTGCTGCTGTTGCTGCTGTTGCTGCTGCTGCTGCTGCTGGTGCTGCTGCTGCTATACTCGTGTCTCCAGAGGAAAAATATAATATATTTTCTGTCCTAAACAGTATGAAATATGACTTATGAATAGGAACTTAGAGCAGAGTAAATCTTTACTTAGACAGCGTTTCGCTCATGCAGAACTTTTCAAAATCACGCTGGAGCGAAATGTCCTAAGAGAAAATTCCACGGCTCTAAATCTTACATTAGTCGTGTTTGTAGGTCCTCCGTCTTCCGTAACTGATGTTCGATTTAGTAAGGCGAAGTATCAAGGCCAGATACGAGTAAATCTGGATGTTTCAAGGACAGGGAAAAATAAATCTGGATGTTTTAAGGACAGGGAAAAATAAATCTGGATGTTTCAAGGACAGGGAAAAATAAATCTGGATGTTTCAAGGACAGGGAAAAATAAATCTGGATGTTTCAAGGACAGGGAAAAATAAATCTGGATGTTCGAACTAATGAGGCACAGTTTCAAGGCCAGAAACGAATAAATCTATGCGTGTGAAATTTTCAAGAGTCTTCCGAATCCGTATTTACGAACTAGGGATCATTACTGTAAGGGGTTGTGACTGCTTATTTCGTGTGGCACTACTATCGCGTCCGCTCCCAGTCACGGTGCTGGTGGATAGTACCATGGTACCATGACTACGGTGCTGAAGGATAGTACCATGATACCATGACCACGGTGCTGATGGATAGTACCATGGTACCATGACTACGGTGCTGAAGGATAGTACCATGATATCATGACCACGGTGCTGATGGATAGTACCATGGTACCATGACCACGGTGCTGGTGGATAGTACCATGGTACCATGACCACGGTGCTGATGGATAGTACCATGACCACGGTGCTGAAGGATAGTACCATGGTACCATGACCACGGTGCTGATGGATAGTACCATGGTACCATGACCACGGTGCTGAAGGATAGTACCATGGTACCATGACCACGGTGCTGATGGATAGTACCATGGTACCATGACCACGGTGCTGGTGGATAGTACCATGGTACCATGACCACGGTGCTGGTGGATAGTACCATGGCTACGATGAACCGTGGGGACGATGACACCATAATGATGCAACCCCGTGGCAGTTAAACATTTGTCACTGTTGACACTCGTGACGATGAGCGACTTCCCGTTTCCGAGTCTCTTACCGGCCTTGTCGTGGACTTTCACACACTCCTACATTACAGACACACACACACACACACACACACACACACACACACACACACACACACACACACACACACACACACACACATTTTAAAAATAAGAAAAGAGTAAGAAGAAATAAGGTAGCAAAGAATGGGATACAAAATAAAGGAAGCAGAGAACAGAGAAGAGGTAAGCCCGTAGGGGTCGTACAACACCTGAGGAATGAAAGGTAATTAGATCTGATCCGAGGAAAGGAAAGAGAGCTTCAATTCTTTGCATCAAGAGACCTTCACCAATAACAAGAGATTTTACAGACAGACAGAGAGAGAGAGAGAGAGAGAGAGAGAGAGAGAGAGAGAGAGAGAGAGAGAGAGAGAGAGTTCAATTAGTATCGTTGATAATGAAAGTATTGGTGAGAAAGTGAGAATGTTTCCCATCGGTGCAGTCTGCTGCTGCAGTCTGCAGTTTCTGGAGAAAGTGAACTGTTTAAAAGGCGTATCTCTTCTAGTTTCACTCTCTCTCTCTCTCTCTCTCTCTCTCTCTCTCTCTCTCTCTCTCTCTCTCTCTCTCTCTCTCAGAGGGCTAAGGGGCTGTACATTGTTTACACTGGCAGATAGGGGCCCAGTAAACTTTCACACTGACAGGTAGGGGCCCAGTAAACTTTCACACTGACAGGTAGGGGCCCAGTGAAACGTTTGCAGTGACAGGTAGGGGCCCAGTGAAACGTTTGCAGTGACAGGTAGGGGCCCAGTAAAACGTTTGCAGTGACAGGTAGGGGCCCAGTAAAACGTTTGCAGTGACAAGTAGGGGCCCAGTAAAACGTTTGCACTAACAGGTAGGGGGCCAGTAAAACGCTTAAGCTGACATGTAGATGTCCAGTAAAACGTTTAAACTGACATGTAGATGCCCAGTAAAACGTTTACGCTGACACGTAGGGGCCCAGTAAAACGTTTAAGCTGACATGTAGATGTCCAGTAAAACGTTTAAACTGACATGTAGATGCCCAGTAAAACGTTTACGCTGACAGGTAGGGGCCCAGTAAAACTTTTATGCTGACATGTAGATGCCCAGTAAAACGTTTAAGCTGACAGGTAGGGGCCCAGTAAAACGTTTAAGCTGACATGCAGATGCCCAGTAAAACCTTTAAGCTGACATGTAGATGCCCAGTAAAACGTTTAAGCTGACGGACCTTCAGAGGCCACAAATCTCTCTCATGTAGGTGAAAAAAACATTAGGTTATCTGTTCTCATCTCTCGTTCCAGCATCACCATCTTGAAGATCCTACACACACACACACACACACACACACACACACACACACACTCACATGGAGCAGGGAGAGAGAGGACCTAGTAGCAATCCGTGAAGAGGCGGGGCCAGGAGCTATGAATCGACCCCTGCAACCACAAATAGGTGAGTACACACACACACACACACACACACACACACACACACACACACATGATAACGACATGTAAATACTGAGAGGAGTTGACAAGGTGGACAGAGACAGGATGTTCCAGTGATGGGACACGGCAACAAGGGGTCACAACTGGAAGTTGAAGACTCGGATGAGTCACACGGATGTTAGGAAGTACTTCTTTAATCATAGAGTTGTCAGGAAGTGGAATAGTCTGGAATATGATGTAGTGGAGGCAGGATCCATATATCGCTTTAAGAAGAGGTACGATAAAGCTCATGGAGCAGGGAGAGAGTGGACTTAGCAGCGACCAGCGAAGAGGTGGGGCCAGGAGCTGTGACTCGATCCCTGCAACTACAAGTGAGTACAGCTAGTTCTCCAGATTAACTAGCAGGTGTAGGTGAGTGTGACAAGGACCTGGCTAGCATGGGCCACTAGGCTTCCTGCACCTGCGTAGCATGGGCCAGTAGGCCTCAGGCAGTGCTCATCTCTTATTTTCTTATTTCTGTTCCATTAAGAACCATCATAAAAGATGGACGATGAACATAGTCTCTCTCTCTCTCTCTCTCTCTCTCTCTCTCTCTCTCTCTCTCTCTCTCTCTCTCTCTCTCTCTCTCTCTCTCTCTCTCTCATGTCCTAAAGAAGAACGAGCTAAAACGGCCTTTCAGTTATCTTTTCATAGGTAAACCATCTGACCATAAGAACCCACTCCATCTCGCTCACAAAACCCACTCCATCTGGCTCACACAACCCACTCCATCTGGCTCACACAACCCACTCCATCTGGCTCACACAACCCACTCCATCTGGCTCACACAACCCACTCCATCTGGCTCACACAACCCACTCCATCTGGCTCACACAACCCACACCATCTGGCTCGCATAACCCACACCATCTGGCTCACACAACCCACACCATCTGGCTCACACAACCCACTCCATCTGGCTTAGACTAACCAGTGATTACCTCTCACTCCCCACAAGACGTATGACTCGTAAGAGTTTAGCGCCTCGTTTGTAAACAAAAACACACAAACTGATGATACAAAAACAGTTTCAAACAAAAACTGAATTTTTTTAAACAAGGACAACAAATTTAATAAATTTTTGTAAACAAAAAAACTTTCAAGGCTTTTGTTAGTAAGTCAACAATGACAAGAACAAGGAAACAGATGAGAAGAACACTTTTCTAACAAGGAAACAGCTGAGAAGAACACTTTTCGAACAAGGAAACAGCTGAGAGGAACACTTTTCGAACAAGGAAACAGCTGAGAAGAACTCTTTTCGAACAAGGAAACAGCTGAGAGGAACACTTTTCGAACAAGGAAACAGCTGAGAAGAACACTTTTCGAACAAGGAAACAGCTGAGAAGAACACTTTTCGAACAAGGAAATTGCTGAGAAGAACACTTTTCGAACAAGGAAACAGTTGAGAAGAACACTTTTCGAACAAGGAAACAGCTGAGAAGAACACTTTTCTAACAAGGAAACAGCTGAGAAGAACACTTTTCTAACAAGGAAACAGCTGAAAAGAACACTTTTCGAACAAGGAAACAGCTGAAAAGAACACTTTTCGAACAAGGAAATTGCTGAGAAGAACACTTTTCGAACAAGGAAACAGCTGAGAAGAACACTTTTCTAACAAGGAAACAGCTGAGAAGAACACTTTTCGAACAAGGAAACAGCTGAAAAGAAC
The DNA here is from genome assembly GCF_038502225.1 of Cherax quadricarinatus. NCBI lineage: Eukaryota > Metazoa > Arthropoda > Malacostraca > Decapoda > Parastacidae > Cherax > Cherax quadricarinatus. The sequence goes on from NC_091370.1 coordinate 10,552,557, forward strand.
ACTTTTCGAACAAGGAAACAGCTGAGAAGAACACTTTTCGAACAAGGAAACAGCTGAGAAGAACACTTTTCGAACAAGGAAACAGCTGAGAAGAACTCTTTTCGAACAAGGAAACAGCTGAGAAGAACACTTTTCGAACAAGGAAACAGCAGACAAGAACAATTTTCGAACAAGGAAACAACAGACAAGAACACGTTTCGAACAAGGAAACAGCAGACAAGAACACTTTTCGAACAAGGAAACAACTGAGAAGAACACTTTTCTAACAAGGAAACAGCTGAGAAGAACACTTTTCTAACAAGGAAACAGCTGAGAAGAACACTTTTCTAACAAGGAAACAGCTGAGAAGAACACTTTTCGAACAAGGAAACAGCTGAGAAGAACACTTTTCGAACAAGGAAACAGCTGAGAAGAACTCTTTTCGAACAAGGAAACAGCTGAGAAGAACTCTTTTCGAACAAGGAAACAGCTGAGAAGAACACTTTTCGAACAAGGAAACAGCTGAGAAGAACACTTTTCTAACAAGGAAACAGCTGAGAAGAACACTTTTCGAACAAGGAAACAGCTGAGAAGAACACTTTTCGAACAAGGAAATAGCAGACAAGAACACTTTTCGAACAAGGAAACAGCCGACAAGAACACTTTTCGAACAAGGAAACAGCTGAGAAGAACACTTCGAACAAGGAAACAACAGACAAGAACACTTTTCGAACAAGGTAACAGCAGACAAGAACACTTTTCGAACAAGGAAACAGCAGACAAGAACACTTTTCGAACAAGGAAACAGCTGAGAACACTTTTCGAACAAGGAAACAGCAGACAAGAGCACGTTTCGAACAAGGAAACAGCAGACAAGAACACTTTTCGAACAAGGAAACAGCAGACAAGAACACTTTTCGAACAAGGAAACAGCAGACAAGAACACTTTTCGAACAAGGAAACAGCAGACAAGAACACTTTTCGAACAAGGAAACAGCTGAGAAGAACACTTTTCGAACAAGGAAACAGCAGACAAGAACACTTTTCGAACAAGGAAACAGCCGACAAGAACATGTTTCGATTAATCATTCATTTAATAATAATCATAATAATAATAATAATATAATCATAAAAGCAATAATGATAATTTTAAAGATTTTAATCATAATAATAATAGTATTGTTAATAATCTTAATAATAATAATTATTTTAGCAATTCTTTTTCTTCATTTTCGTATCGTTATTATTGAATTATTATTATTATTATTATTTATTATTATTATTTATATTATTATTAACGTGTGGGTCAGCCAGCGCATGCAGAAGGCTCGATCCTAAGTCTTTAAAAAGAGGCGACGCTTTCTCTTCTTATTGCTTCAGGTATTTCAAAGGTACTACAAAGGTTACCATTTCTGTGGGGGTGGGGAACTGGGGGGGGGTCTGGAGAAAGGTCACGGCGCTTTCAGGTTCTGGAGAAAGGTCAGGTCAAAGGTCAGGGTCGTGATAGTGAGTTGGGAACCACATTAAGTGGTATGCATTTAAATTATCAGGTCATTTCAGGTCACGTTTCGTGGGGCGTTGGCTGTGTGTGTGTGTGTGTGTGTGTGTGTGTGTGTGTGTGTACTCACCTAATTGTGGTTGCATAGGTCGAGACTCAGATCCTGGCCCCGCCTCTTCACTGATCGCTACTAGGTCCTCTCTCTCTGCTTCCTGAACTTTGTCATACCTCATCTTAAAGCTATGTATGATTCCTGCCTCCACTACTTCACTTGCTAGGCTATTCCACTTCCTGACGACTCTATGACTGAAGAAATACTTCCTAACGTCCCTGTGACTCGTCTGAGTCTTCAGCTTCCAGTTCTGTTTCTGTGTCCCCTCTCTGGAACATCCTATCTCTGTCCACCTTGTCTATTCCCCGCAGTATCTTGTATGTCGTTATCATGTCTCCCCTGACCCTTCTGTCCTCCAGTGTCGTCAGTCCGATTTCCCTCAACCTTTCCTCGTACGACATTTCCCTGAGCTCTGGGACTAGCCTTGTCGCAAACCTTTGTACTTTCTCTAACTTCTTGACGTGCTTGACCAGGTGTGGGTTCCAGACTGGTGCTGCATACTCCAGTATGGGCCTAACATACACAGTGTACAGTGTCTTGAGCGATTCCTTATTACGGTATCGGAACGCTATTCTCAGGTTTGCCAGGCGCCCGTATGCTGCAGCGGTTATTTGGTTGATGTGTGCCTCCGGTGATGTGCTCGGTGTTATGGTCACCCCAAGGTCTTTCTCCCTGAGTGAGGTCTGTAGTCTTTGTCCACCTAGCCTATACTCTGTCTGCGGTCTTCTTTGCCCCTCCCCAATCTTCATGACTTTGCATTTAACAGGGTTGAATTCGAAAAGCCAGTTTCTGGACCACATGTCCAGCCTGTCCAGGTCTCTTTGCAGTCCTGCCTCATCTTCATCTGATTTAATTCTTCTCATCAGCTTCACATCATCTGCGAATAGGGACACTTCAGAGTCTATTCCTTCCATCATGTCGTTCGCATATATAAAAATAGCACTGGTCCTAGAATTGACCCCTGTGGGACCTCGCTCGTCACAGGCGCCCACTGTGATACCTCTTCACTTACCATGACTCGTTGTTGCCTCCCTGTCAGGTATTCCCTGATCCATTGCAGTGCCCTCCCTGTTATATGCGCCTGATCCTCCAGCTTCTGCACTAATCTCTTGTGGAGAACTGTGCCAAAGGCCTTCCTGCAGTCTAGGAAAACGCCATCAACCCACCCCTCTCTCTCGTGTCTTACTTCTGTTACCTTGTCATAAAACTCCAGAAGGTTTGTGACACAGGATTTGCCTTCCATGAACCCATGCTGGTTTTCATTTATAATCTTGTTCCGTTCCAGGTGTTCCACCACTCTCCTCCTGATAATCTTCTCCATGACTTTGCACACAATACATGTCAGAGACACAGGTCTGTAGTTTAGTGCCTCATTTCTGTTTCCTTTCTTAAATATGGGGACTACATTTGCTGTCTTCCATTTCTCAGGTAGTTGCCCAGTTGAAGATTGTGGTTAGAGGCACGCACAGCATCTCTGCTCCTTCTCTAAGGACCCATGGGGAGATGTTGTCCGGTCTCATCGCCTTAGAGGTATCAAGGTCACTTAGCAGCTACTGCACCTCCTCCTCGGTTGTGTGTGTGTGGGTGTGTGTGTGTGTGTACTCACCTAGTTGAGGTTGCAGGGGTAGAGTCCAAGTTCCTGGCCCCGCCTCTTCACTGGTCGCTACTAGATCACTCTCCCTGAACCGTGAGCTTTATCATACCTCTACTTAAAGCTATGTATGGATCCTGCCTCCACTACATCGCTTCCCAAGCTATTCCACTTCTGACTACTCTGTGGCTGAAGAAATACTTCCTAACATCCCTGTGATTCATCTGTGTCTTCAACTTCCAACTGTGTCCCCCTGTTACTGTGTCCAATCTCTGGAACATCCTGTCTTTGTCCACCTTGTCAATTCCTCTCAGCATTTTATATGTCGTTATCATGTCCCCCCTATCTCTCCTGTCCTCCAGTGTCGTCAGGTTGATTTCCCTTAACCTCTCCTCGTAGGACATACCTCTTAGTTCTGGGACTAGTCTTGTTGCAAACCTTTGCACTTTCTCTAGTTTCTTTACGTGCTTGGCTAGGTGTGGGTTCCAAACTGGTGCCGCGCGTGTGTGTGTGTGTGTGTGTGTGTGTGTGTGTGTGTGTGTGTGTGTGTGTATGGTGGGGGTACATTGGCATGTGCGTGTGTAATGGCTCTCCCTCACACAGGCGCGCGCACACACAGACAGATACACACACAGATACACACACAGATACACACAGACAGATACACAGACAGACAGACACACAGACACACACACACACACACACACACACACACACACACACACACACACACACACACACACACACACACACACACACACACACACACACACACACACACAGACCCGGACAGGCTGGACATGTGGTCCAGTAACTGTCTTCTCGAATTCAATCCAGCCAAATGCAAAGTCATGAAGATTGGGGAGGGGCAAAGAAGACCGCAGACAGAGTATAGGCTAGGTGGACAAAGACTACAGACCTCACTCAGGGAGAAAGACCTTGGGGTGACCATAACACCGAGCACATCACCGGAGGCACACATCAACCAAATAACCGCTGCAGCATACGGGCGCCTGGCAAACCTGAGAATAGCGTTCCGATACCTTAATAAGGAATCGTTCAAAACACTGTACACTGTGTATGTTAGGCCCATACTGGAGTATGCAGCACCAGTCTGGAACCCACACCTGGTCAAGCACGTCAAGAAGTTAGAGAAAGTACAAAGGTTTGCAACAAGGCTAGTCCCAGAGCTCAAGGGAATGTCGTACGAGAAAAGGTTAAGGGAAATCGGACTGACGACACTGGAGGACAGAAGGGTCAGGGGAGACATGATAACGACATACAAGATACTGCGGGGAATAGACAAGGTGGACAGAGATAGGATGTTCCAGAGAGGGGACACAGGGACAAGGGGTCTCAACTGGAAGCTGAAGACTCAGACGAGTCACAGGGACGTTAGGAAGTATTTCTTCAGTCATAGAGTCGTCAGCAAGTGGAATAGCCTAGCAAGTGAAGTAGTGGAGGCAGGAACCATACATAGTTTTAAGAAGAGGTATGACAAAGCTCAGGAAGCAGAGAGAGGGCCCAGTAGCGATCAGTAAAGAGGCGGGGCCAGGAGCTGAGTCTCGACCCCTGCAACCACAATTAGGCGAGTACAATTAGGTGAGTATACACACACACACACACACACACACACACACACACACACATAGAGGAATCGACAAGTTGGACAGAGACAGGATGTTCCAGAGATTGGACACAGCAACAAGGGGTCACAGTTGGAAGTTGAAGACTCGGATGAATCACAGGGATGTTAGGAAGTATTTCTTCAATCATAGAGTTGTCAGGAAGTGAAATAGCCTTGGAAGTGATGTAGTGGAGGTAGGATCCCTACATACTAGCTTTAAGAAGAGGTATGATAAAGCCCATGGAGGAGGAAGAGGGACCTAGTAACGACCAGTGAAGAGGCGGGGCCAGGAGCTTGGACTCGACCTCTGCAACCTCAACTAGGTGAGTACACACACACACACACACACACACACACACACACACACACACTATACGCCTGTTAAGTATTCCTGGTAAAGTGTATGGTAGAGTTATTATTGAAAGAATTCAAAGACTAAGAGTAGGATAGCAGATGAACAAGGAGGCTTTAGGAAGGGTAGGGGGTGTGTAGACCAAGTGTTTAAAGTGAAACATATAGGTGAGCATAGTAAATGAGGGTAAAGAGGTTTTTGTGGCATTTATAGAATTGGGAAAGCATATGACAATGTGGATAGGGGAACAATGTGGCAGATGTTGCAAATGTATGGAATAGGTGGCAAGTTACTGACAGCAGTTAAGAGTTTTTATGAGGATAGTGAGGGTTAGGTTAGAGTATGTAGGAGAGAGGGAGATTATTTCCCAGTAAAAGTAGGCCTTAGACAGGGATGCGTGATGTCACCGTGGTTGCTCAATATATTTACAGATGAGGTTGTAAGAGAAGTTAATGCTAGGGTCTTGGCAAGAGGTATGGGATTAAAAGATGAATCTAACACAAAGTGGTTGTCACAGTTGCTTTTTGCTGATGACACTGTGCTTTTGGGAGATTCTAAAGAGAAGTTGCGGAGGTTGGTGGATAAGTTTCATATGGTATGCAAAAGAAGGAGATTAAAAGTGAACGTAAGAAAGAGCAAGGTGAAGCGGATAAAAAAGATAATGAAGGACTGAATATCAGATTGGAGGGAGAGAGCATGGAGGAGGTGAATTTATTCAGATTTTTAGGAGTGGACGTGTCAGCAGATGGATCTATGAAACATGAGGCGAATCATAGAACTGGTGAGGGGAATCAGGTGAGTGGTGCACTAAGGAGTCTGTGGAGACAAAGAACGTTATCCATGGAAGCAAAGAGGGAAATGTATGAGGGTATAGTTATACCAGCGTTCTTATGTGGGTGTGAAACATGGTGGTGAATGTTGCAACATGGAGAAGGCTGGAGGCAGTGGAGATGTCGTGTCTGAGGGTAATGTGTGGTGTGCATATAGCATATAATGCAGAGAATCCATAGCTTGGAGATTAGGAGGCCGTGCAGGGTTTCTAAAAGTATTATTCAGAGGGCAGAGGAAGGATTGTTGAGGTAATTTGGACATTCAGAGAGAATGGAACATAATAGGATGACTTGGAGGGTATTGAAATCTGTAGTGGAGAGAAGGCGGGGTAGGGGTCGTCCTAGAAAGGGTTGGAGGGAGGGGGTAAAGGAGGTTTTGTGCTCGAGGGGCTTGGACTTCCATCAAGCATGCGTGAACGTGTTAGGACATATACCAACACAAACCGACGTATACCGACACAGACCAATATATATACCGACACAGACCGACATATACCGACACAGACCGACGTATACCAACACAGACCAACATATACCGACACAGCCAGGAAGAAAAAATGTATCTCTATCGCCATCTTAGACAAATTAGAAAACAGACAAGTTTTTACCTTGTTAGATGAAGTCACTTTCTCTCACTTTCTCTTCTGGACAGTGATAATAATTACCCTCCAGACACCTGTTCTGGTTTCCACTTGTTTATAGTTAATTCGTGAATAATTAAAGAGGTAGTTTAGTCGACTTTTCTCAGAAACCTGTTTGGGTCACCCTTTGTATAGACTCACTCACTTTCTATGAACCCTCTCATATTCTTTCAATGGACCCTCTCATGCACTTTCTATGGATCCCTCTCATGTACTATCAATGGACCCTCTCATGCACTTTCTATGGATCCCTCTCATGTACTTTCAATGGACCCTCTCATGCACTTTCTGTGGATTCCTCTCATGTACTTTTAATGGATCCTCTCATGTACTTTTAATGGACCCTCTCATGTGCTTTCTATGGATCCCTCTCATGCACTTTCTATGGATTTCTCTCATGTACTTTCAATGGACGCCTCTCATGCACTTTCTATGGAGCCCTCTCACGCACTTTCTATGGACCTTACGCACTTTCTATGGACTGTCTCACACCCTTTAAACCGTTATCTCACACTCTATAGTTCCTCTCACACCCTTTTAGTAGTACCTTTCACACCCTTTCTATAGTTCCTCTCACACCCTTTCAAAAATCCCTCTCACACTCTTAAAATCTCCACCTATCTCTGGCTTGTGTCTATCCCTGGCTTGTCTATCCCTGGCTTGTGTCTATCTCTGGCTTGTGTCTATCTCTGGCTTGTGTCTATCCCTGGCTTGTCTATCCCTGGCTTGGGTCTATCCCTGGCTTGTGTTTATCTCTGGCTTGTGTCTATCCCTGGCTTGGGTCTATCCCTGGCTTGTGTTTATCTCTGGCTTGTCTATCCCTGGCTTGTCTATCTCTGGCTTGGGTCTATCCCTGGCTTGGGTCTATCCCTGGCTTGGGTCTATCCCTGGCTTGGGTCTATCCCTGGCTTGGGTCTATCCCTGGCTTGTGTCTATCTCTGGCTTGTGTCTATCCCTGGCTTGGGTCTATCTATCTCTGGAGGATCTCTCAGCTCTGGTGGATGTCCACCTATTGCCTGTAAGTTCATCTCTCGAGAAAACAGTTGAAAAAGGACTTCAATGTCCTATGGATTTCAACAATATGACGGTCCGTAATTCAAATATTATTTTTGAGCATCATACAACACATTAACTTGTATCATTTATACACATTAATGCCCGCTCCGGCATGGTGCGGGAGGCATAAAGAAAATACTAATCTGGATGGGCACTTGATGCCCATGGTTATACACCAACAGTCCCAATATTACTTTTTAAGTTGAAGAGATGAGAATCAACTTGCGCCGTGGCAGATGGTCTGAACAAGGAGGTATAGTGTCAGGATGGTCTGAACAAGGAGGTATAGTGTCAGGATGGTCTGAACAAGGAGGTAGTGTCAGGATGGTCTGAACAAGGAGGTATAGTGTCAGGATGGTCTGAACAAGGAGGTATAGTGTCAGGATGGTCTGAACAAGGAGGTATAGTGTCAGGATGGTCTGAACAAGGAGGTATAGTGTCAGGATGGTCTGAACAAGGAGGTATAGTGTCAGGATGGTCTGAACAAGGAGGTATAGTGTCAGGATGGTCTGAACAAGGAGGTATAGTGTCAGGATGGTCTGAACAAGGAGGTATAGTGTCAGGATGGTCTGAACAAGGAGGTATAGTGTCAGGATGGTCTGAACAAGGAGGTATAGTGTCAGGATGGTCTGAACAAGGAGGTATAGTGTCAGGATGGTCTGAACAAGGAGGTATAGTGTCAGGATGGTCTGAACAAGAAGATATAATACTAGAAAGTTGTACCCAGCTTGATATATTACCTGACAAGCGTCATAAATCCTCGCAGCATCAACACTGATCCGCTCCACTTGATCCAGATGACATTCCTCACACTGACTTAAACTGAGGTCTATACCAGCCCCAGCCAGGCAACTAACGAGCAAGTATGGCACAGTGCCACTTGCCACAGGGACGAGAATGACTTGCCATCTCTAACGACCGTACAGCAACGATCATAGTCTGTTTCCACGTACCTCTGACGCGCTGTTTACTGCCATGTCCTTAATCTTGGCTTTGTCGTGTTAGAAGTAAATAGCCCCTAAATGGTAAATTATCTGTTTCGATTAAAAGCGTGACGATCTACATATTTCAGCTGACATATGTAGATCGTCACACACGTTGAGATATATATATATATTTTTGTATTTTATGTAAAACGCTAAAACCATATTGGTCATTCAGCATAAGTGATGAAGGCTCGATCCTCCGTGTGCTTAGCACTGGACAGACGTTATGGATTTTCTCCCTCTTTATCCCCGGCGTGTTTACCTCTTCCCAGGTACAATGGCTCCTGCTGGTGGTGCTGCTGGCGGTGCTCAACAAGGACACCACCTTCGCCATGAGACAAATCGATTTAGAGTATTCTTCCGCGCCTTCACAGCATCTCTCCTCCTTCACTGGGTACCGTCTTGAGAACACCTTTCGCCCTGGGGAGTACAGGTGAGTGAGATTCCTAATTAATGTGCTTAACCTGGGTACATAACACCACGTAGGATATTATTAGTGTTTGTAAATGGTCCAGGTCGGACCGAAACGTCGTGGTTAGCTTCTCTCTCTCAGGTTATTTGTGTATTGTTCCAGTCAGGGTATTGTGCCTCTTTGTTCTTGTTGTGGTCATGGGGAAGGGCTAAGCCCGTAGGGGCCATGGAGGTGGGAAGTAATCAAATTTTATCAGAGAAAGGGATGTAAATTCTTTGGATCAAGAGAACGGATATGTAAATAGGAACATTAAAATATGGGAGCATTTTGGAGAGAGAGAGAGAGAGAGAGAGAGAGAGAGAGAGAGAGAGAGAGAGAGAGAGGCGGACGAGCAGGTAACACACAAAAAAATTAGCACCTGTTTTAAATAATCTACATAGTTGAGTTTACACACACACAAACGCACACACAAGCGCACACACAAGCACACACACAAGCACACACACAAGCACACACACACACACACAAAAGCACACACACAAGCACACACACACACACACACACACACACACAAAAGCGCGCACACACACACACACACACACACACACACACACACAACCCCCAGTAGACCACATTCACTCTCTGACAGTCTTAAAAAAACAGTTGCAGACGCGAGTCTGTTGTTTACCATAAAGACTTTCTTCTAAAAACAACAGCCAAAAACAGCTTGTCTGGTAACTTTACTGAGCAGTTCAACAATGTCTTTAGAACAGGTGTGAAAGGTTGCACACTCAACAGAAAGGAGTAGGTGTGAAAGGTTGCACACTCAACAGACAGGAGTAGGTGAGAAAGGTTGCACACTCAACAGACAGGAGTAGGTGTGAAAGGTTGCACACTCAACAGACAGGAGTAGGTGAGAAAGGTTGCACACTCAACAGACAGGAGTAGGTGAGAAAGGTTGCACACTCAACAGACAGGAGTAGGTGAGAAAGGTTGCACACTCAACAGACAGGAGTAGGTGAGAAAGGTTGCACACTCAACAGACAGGAGTAGGTGAGAAAGGTTGCACACTCAACAGACAGGAGTAGGTGAGAAAGGTTGCACACTCAACAGACAGGAGTAGGTGAGAAAGGTTGCACACTCAACAGACAGGAGTAGGTGAGAAAGGTTGCACACTCAACAGACAGGAGTAGGTGTGAAAGGTTGCACACTCAACAGACAGGAGTAGGTGAGAAAGGTTGCACACTCAACAGAAAGGAGTAGGTGAGAAAGGTTGCACACTCAACAGACAGGAGTAGGTGTGAAAGGTTGCACACTCAACAGACAGGAGTAGGTGAGAAAGGTTGCACACTCAACAGAAAGGAGTGGGTGTGAAAGGTTGCACACTCAACAGACAGGAGTAGGTGAGAAAGGTTGCACACTCAACAGACAGGAGTAGGTGAGAAAGGTTGCACACTCAACAGACAGGAGTAGGTGAGAAAGGTTGCACACTCAACAGACAGGAGTAGGTGTGAAAGGTTGCACACTCAACAGGAAGGAGTAGGTGAGAAAGGTTGCACACTCAGACAGGAGTAGGTGAGAAAGGTTGCACACTCAGACAGGAGTAGGTGAGAAAGGTTGCACACTCAGACAGGAGTAGGTGAGAGAGGTTGCACACTCAACAGACAGGAGTAGGTGAGAAAGGTTGCACACTCAACAGGAAGGAGTAGGTGAGAAAGGTTGCACACTCAGACAGGAGTAGGTGAGAAAGGTTGCACACTCAGACAGGAGTAGGTGAGAAAGGTTGCACACTCAACAGGAAGGATGAACGGGCTGGTTGCCTGCACTTTTAGCCCTTGTGCAACTTGTGCAGGGAAAAACCTTTCCATGCAACATTGTTCTACATGTCAGGCATTTATTGTTGCATCTGTGAAAGGCTATTGCCGGGTAGCCTTATTGATTAACTATATATTCTTAGCGCTTACCTATATATACTTGCTACTGAACCATATATACTTGTTATTGATCTATATATACTTGTTATTGATCTATATATACTTGTTATTGATCTATATATACTTGTTATTGATCTATATATATTTGTTATTGATCTATATATACTTGTTATTGATCTATATATATTTGTTATTGATCTATATATATTTGTTATTGATCTATATATACTTGTTATTGATCTATACATACTTGCTACTGAACCATATATACTTGTTATTGATCTATATATACTTGTTATTGATCTATATATACTTGTTATTGATCTATATATACTTGTTATTGATCTATATATACTTGTTATTGATCTATATATACTTGTTACTGATCTATATATACTTGTTATTGATCTATATACACTTGTTATTTCGCTATACATACCTGTTGCTTACTCATGTATACTTGTAGTGAAACTGAGAAGAAAAACGAAGATAAAACGTAGATAAAACTATGGACACGATGGAAAAAGACAAAATGTCAGCATGATGTGACAACGTTTCGCCCGTGCTGTGGAATATATGGTGTCACAGATAAAAGCTTTAAAACGTACCTTTCTTCAGGTTTTTTCTGTGACCTGACTAAGCCTATTGTGTGGGCGAAAAGTTGTCAATAATGGATCATTATATACTTCATTTATCTCTTTTATCGTCGGTATGCATTTTGAGTGAAACGTCTCTCTATGTATGTACTCTAAGTGACTATGTATGCCTACTGTTGAGTGAAAGAATTACCTATGTATGCCTACTGCTGAGTGAAAGTATTTCTTAGTATGCGTGTTGAGTGAAAGAATTACCTATGTATGCTTATTGAGTGGAAGGATCATCTATTTATGCTTATTGAGTGGAAGGATTACCTATTTATGCTTACTGAGTGAAGGATTACCTATGTATATCTATAGTTAACTGAAAGGATTGCCTCAGCTTGTACTTTCTTGAGTGAAAATGTTACTCTATTGTGTATTTTGAGTAAAATGAATAATTAAAGTGTACTGAACACTCGTGAATGTGCAGTAATAACCAACATGAAGACAGTAACTCAGGGGATTAATTGATCTGTGTATTTCGATCCCCTTTTGAGACTCCTGTTGAAGAGGATCCCAGAAGAGTTTCGATATATACAGATCAATTAAGCTTCTGAGTGTCTCCGTGTGGGTTATTACTGAGCACTGCGTAATATGATTATTTATGTATACAAACTGAAATAAGTATGTATTTACTTATATTTGTGATATTTTTTGTCCATTTTGCAGTTTCTTGTACTCACTACCAACCAGTTCGAGGTCCGAGAAGAGGACAGCGTCAGGAGAGGTGACGGGGGAGTACGCCTTCGTGGCTCCTGAAGGCGAGGAATACCAGTTCCGCTACAAAGCTGACGAAGAAGGCTTCAGGGTGGAGAGCAATGCCCTTCCTGTACCTCCCGAGGACACAGACGAAGTGAAGAAGGCCAAAGAGGAGTTCTTCGCCGCGTACCAGAGAGCCTTAGAGCTTGTTGGCTCAGACGAAGAATCCTCACAAGAATCCTCCGAGGAGACTTATGGCTTCGAAGATGAGTCCAGCGAGGAGGAAGACGAGGGAGAGGACTCAGAGGAAGAGGAGGAGGAGGAGGAGAAGGAGGAGGGGGAGGAGGAGGTTGAAGGATCCCCAAAAAAGGCAGAAGAAGAGGAGGAAAAAGAGAGTCCTCTTGCCCCCTTCCAGAATCTAGTAAGACAAACGGGATTTGGACGGAGACCAAGGAGGCCTAACCTTTACAAAAACAGACGCAGCCCCTTCTCCTAAGTCAACAATTTTTTATGAATTTCACCCAAAGTGAATAGAGTAAAAAGAAAACGTTGGTATTAGGATAAAACTCTTAGACGATGACTGCAAAACTCTTCCAGTAGGAACCACATCCTATGTTGTCCTGACGCCATTGGCAAACTGCCTATGTGGTGGAGCCAATAAGAATAAGTTTTTTTTTTCAACTTGTACAAAGGTGATTGGCCCTTGTGATCACCTCCACTTCAAGCTTCTAGTTGCATAAGAAAACGTGTCGTCCCAGGCTCGCTGTTGAAGTCACCAAGATGGGAAGTCGACGTTTCTCACGTGCAACAGCTAAGACAAACATTGTTTTGGTTAGAAGCCAACTACGTGGGCAAATCAGATCTGCCTTTATAAAGCCAACTCTTTGCTCAGGAGCTTACTTCATAGAGCTATCTCTGGGCGAAACGTTGTCTCAGTGATTATTTCCCCTGATTTGTCTATCTCTTACTCACTATTCAAGAACTCCTTTCGTACTCCAAGATCAGCTAGTGAAGAAGAATGAATGAATCGCTCAGATGTACACGAGATATGACTGTAATTTATATGTGTGTCTTCTCCATGATATAAAAAGAATAAAAATATACATTTTGAAGGAGTGTCTAATAGTCGACTGGCTTCCAGTAAGAGCTGAGAGCCAGACGAAGGATCCAAGCCGCTACCTTCGTAGGATCAAAGAGTATCAGGAATGGTCTTGAACTACGAAACCCTTATATTGGCATCAAGTTCCTTATATATCTGTCTTGCGCTTCTGTAGATATTTGTATATCACTATGTAATTTGCTGCCTATGTACAAAATGAACAAATATATATATATATATATATATATATATATATATATATATATATATATATATATATATATATATATATATATATCGCTTTGGCCAGACTTTATAAGATATTTATATATTTTTTATACAAACATATTTTAATATTATTGTGGGAAATTCGACACCTTGCACGAAATAAAGATATATTGCTTTATCTTGCTTGTTTTACATTGATCTTACGGGTTTAGAACATGCCATGGATGCGAGAGAAGATTACAATGAGCTTGTATACCAAAGGAATACAAACTGCAAGGGACCCCACAGGAGCCCTGGGGGTAACTGAAGGGATACTTGGTATTCCTGACACATAAAAGTGGCAACAACACACATGGTGTTAAGGAATCGGTTTAATAAACCCAAGTAAACAAAAACTTTGTAAAAATTAAAATAGGGTTTATTAAATTCGAATACATCACGAGATTTGTGAAAAAAATAGTTCGCTAGGTGTAAAATGCAACGTTGTAAATGATGCGTTGTAAATATTGCAGTGTAAATGTTAGTGTAAATGTTGGGATGTAAATGGAAGTTGTTGTGAAGAAGAGAACATATGACCTTCCGAGGTGTTAGTGTTGCTTAACTTGGTAAGTATAAGTCTCCTCCACTCTCTCTCTCTCTCTCTCTCTCTCTCTCTCTCTCTCTCTCTCTCTCTCTCTCTCTCTCTCTGTCTCTCTCTCTCTCTCTGTCTCTCTCTCTCTCTGTCTCTCTGTCTCTCTGTCTCTCTGTCTCTCTCTCTCTCTCTCTCTCTCTCTCTCTCTCTCTCTCTCTCTCTCTCTCTCTCTCTCTCTCTCTCTCTCTCTCTCTCTCTCTCTCATATGCACATACACTGTGATAAGTCTAATTTTTTTCTATTCAACCCTTGATAACCCAAGTGACTTCCAGCAAGCGTGCGTGAGCGTGTTAGATAGGAGTGAATGGAGACGAATGGTACTTGGGACCTGACGATCTGTTGGAGTGTGAGCAGGGTAATATTTAGCGAAGGGATTCAGGGAAACCGGTTATTTTCATATAGTCGGACTTGAGTCCTGGAAATGGGAAATACAATGCCTGCACTTTAAAGGAGGGGTTTGGGATATTGGCAGTTTGGAGGGATATGTTGTGTATCTCTATACGTATATGCTTCTAAACTGTTGTATTCTGAGCACCTCTGCAAAAACAGTGATAATGTGTGAGTGTGGTGAAAGTGTTGAATGATGATGAAAGTATTTTCTTTTTGGGGATTTTCTTTCTTTTTTGGGTCACCCTGCCTCGGTGGGAGACGGCCGACTTGTTGAAAAAAAAAAAAAAAAAAAAAAAAAAAAAATATATATATATATATATATATATATATATATATATATATATATATATATATATACACATATATATATATGTCGTGCCGAATAGGCAGAACTTGCGATCTTGGCTTAAATATCAACGTTCATCTTGCCATATAGGACAAGCGAAAATTTGTGTATGCAATAATTTCGCCAAAATCATTCTGAACCTAACGAGAAAAATATATTTCACTGTGTTTGTTTATTATTAAATTATTGTAAACAAATCTAAAATATATTTAGTTGGGTTAGGCTAATATAAATTGCTCTTGTTATAATAAGGTTAGGTAAGTTTTCTAAGATTCTTTTGGTCCATAATTAGAATATTTTACATTAACATTAATGAAAAAAAATATATCTTTAAACGTATAAGAGAAATTTTCAGAAAGGACTTAATTTTAAATGAGTTCTTGCTAATTTACCAAGTTTACATATTAGGCACGACATATATATATATATATATATATATATATATATATATATATATATATATATATATATATATATATATATATATATATATATATATATATTCTTTCCACACACCGGCCGTATCCCACCGAGGCAGGATGATCTAAAAAGAAAAACAAAAGTTTCTCTTTTCAACTTAATTAATGTATGCAGGAGAAGGGGTTACTAGCCCCTTGCTCCCGGCATTTTAGTCGCCTCTTACGACACGCATGACTTACGGAGGAAGAATTCTGTTCCACTTTCCCATGGAGATAACAGGAAATAAACAAGAACTAGTAAGAAAATAGAAGAAAACCCAGAGGGGTGTGTATATATATTCTTGTACATGTATGTGTAGTGTGACCTAAGTGTAAGTAGAAGTAGCAAGACGTACCTGAAACCTTGCATGTTTGAGACAGAAAAAAGACACCAGCAATCCTACCATCATGTAAGACAATTACAGGCTTTCGTTTTACACTTCTACCTACCTACACACACACACACACACACACACACACACACACACATACACACATACACACACATATCCACACACATACACACACACACACACACATATATATATATATTCTTACACAGGTACATTGCTGATCAATTAGACTCTTGGGAAACTTTTGGAAATCTTTGTTCTGGAAACGTTTCACCAACCAGTGGTTTCTTCAGTCCAATACTAAGCAGGAAGGAAGACGAGGATGTAGTGTGAGGTAACCCGTCCCTCAGCTCTGAGTCGATGTGCTCAGTCCATCAGTCATTACAAGAGTACTGCCCAGGTGTCTCGGTTATCAACTTGTCAGTTTTCTAAACTATTTATAGAAAGGTTTATTGTTTTATGTGTGTTAGATAATCATGGGCTTATTTAGGCTGGATTAAAATCTGAAGTGATCACCTGAGGTGATCGTTAGGCTGTTCTGTCTCCAGACACTGCTTAGTACCTGGGATTCTAATTGGCTCGTCGCAAGCTCGCACAAGGCTGTGATTGGTTGGATTTTTGTACTCTCGAGACCCCTCCAGGGAGGATCCTTGACGTTGGTGAGGGGCTCTTGATCTAGGGAATTGGATCTATGCTCCAGTTCCCTGAATTGAGCCTGAATACCTTCCATTTCCCCCATGCACTGTGTAACCCTATGGGTTTAGCGCTCCCCCTTGATTATAACAATAATAAGAATAATGTACTCTCGAGACAGCGCTGTGTGACCCTCATGGGTTTAGCGCTTGACTATGATACTACTACTACTACTACTACTACTACTACTAATAATTATAATAATGCTCTCACAAGGTGGATAAAAGACGCTTGTGCTGTTTCTACTGCTTCTTTCTCTTGTCTGCGTCGACATGCTGCGTTCTGACGTCTTCGTTGACGTTTCTGGGTTTTGACGTTCCAGGAGACGTTCTTGGATTCTGACGTCATCGCCAACGTTCCTGGATTCCAACGCATTCGCCAACGTTCCTGGGTTCCAACGCATTCGCCAACGTTCCTGGTATCCACGTTTTCCTCGGCGTCACAGTTGCATAGACCTAACTGTCGTAAACTTTCCAAAGAAAGTTGTGTAACTGACAAGCTGGAATATAGGCCTAATGAAAAAAATCTTTAGATCTTACTTAATTACTCACCTAGTACCTAGCACGGTAATATTACTCACCTAGCACGGTAATATTACTCACCTAGCACGGTAATATTACTCACCTAGCACCTAACACGGTAATATTACTCATCTAGCACAGTAATATTACTCACCTAGCACGGTAATATTACTCATCTAGCACAGTAATATTACTCACCTAGCACCTAGCACGGTAATATTACTCATCTAGCAAAGTAATATTACTTACCTAGCACCTAGCACGGTAATATTACTCATCTATCACGGCAATATTACTCACCTAACACCTAGCACGGTAATATTACTCACCTAACACCTAGCACGGTAATGTTACTCACCTAATACAGTAATCAAACATTCGGGTATAATTACTTTTAGTGGGATGCTTAACAGATAGATCAAGGATCCCAATAATCCAGGTAACACTGACTTTTAAATTACATAGCGGTACCTACCTAAGGTGATACCTTATTATCAGTACAAGTGTAGGGGATCGACACCATGCCCAGCCCTTCTAGGGTAGGGTAGGTGCCTGAGCCCGAGCTTTTAGCTCATAAGACTGTCATTCCCATTTGCCCCCTTGGGGCGGGGATGGCAGACCAGACCAGGCCTGGGGACAGTTGGTCCCAAAGATGAGGAGGTACTTGTGCCTCCTCCCATGGGAGACTTAGGTCTCAGACACTCCCTAAAGAGGGAGCCAAGGCCGGGCCACCACTTGGAAAAGGCCCGGACCGGGAGAATACCGGCGAATAAGAAGAAGAAAAAAAGTACAAGTGTACTGATTAATTTCACTGATACTATTTACATTACTCCTTACTATATATATTACTATTTAAATTACTCACTATTTACAGTACTTACTATTTACATTAGTGTTTACAGTAGATTATTTCGTAGTTGTGAGGCCTTTTAACTCGCATTTAACTGTTACTGGATCTGCTCAAGTTTATTACTGAATAATGTCTGATATGGGGCCATTTATTTAGGGCAGATTCTCAACTTTGCTTTTTCTTAACATACTGGTCGCTTCCCACCCAGGTAGTGCGACCCGAAAAAAGAAGAAACACTTCCACCATTATTCACGCCATCACTGTCTTGCCAGAGGAGCCCCGATACTACAGTTCAGATGCTTCTCCAAATTGCAAGTATCCTCACCCCTCATTTCTCACCTCCAGGACTCGAGTCCGGCTAACCGGCTACTGTGTATACACAGTACTCATTCCTAAGTCATAGATCTCATTTAATGTAAAGATTGAATGACCCACGAGGGTTTAGCGTATGCTTTGAGAGGAAATTCGTTTATATTAGATTTTACAGTTTCTAATTTGCAGTTGCTGTACTCGCCTATATGTCGTTGTAGGGGTCAAGTCACAGCTCCTGGCAAGTTGCTGTGGGACTTTTATTGTGTTAGCTCCCTCGTAATAAGCTACTGCTTTCCTGGTGGCTAAAGCTTTCGCTTCACACGGTGAGGGTCCGGGTTCGATTCCCGGAGAGGGTGGAAACATTGGGCGTGTTTCTATGGTTGTCTATGTTCACCCATCAGTAAAACGAGTACCTGAGTGTTAGTCGACTGGTGTGGGTGGCATCCTGGGTGTTAGTGAACTGGTGTGGGTCGCATCCTGGGATAAAACTGACCTAATTTGCCCGAAATGCTCAGCATAACAAGCGGCTTTCTATGTAACAGTATGTCATTGATGTCAACTATGGTCTGTATACCTTGTACATGTACTTGTAGTAAATAAAGATATTATTATTATTATTATTATTATTATTATTATTATTATTATTATTATTATTATTAGCACACATGTAGACAGGTAGAATGGAGGTGGCAATGACACACACAGACACACCAGGAGCTGTAATCGACTCCTACAACCACTTATAGGTGAGTACACACACACACACACACACACACACACACACACACACACACACACACACACACACACAAGAAGGCGTTTGACACAGTTCCACACAAGAGATTAGTGCAAAAACTGGAGGACGAGGCAGGGATAACAGGGAAGGCACTACAATGGATGGGAATACTTGTCAGGAAGACAGCAGCGAGTCATGGTACGTGGCGAGGTGTCAGAGTGGGCACCTGTGACCAGTGGGGTCCCACAGGGGTCAGTCCTAGGACCAGTGCTGTTTCTGGTATTTGTGAACGACATGACGGAAGGAATAGACTCCGAAGTGTCCCTGTTTGCAGATGATGTGAAGTTGATGAGAAGAATTCATTCGATCGAAGACCAGGCAGAACTACAAAGGGATCTGGACAGGCTACAGACCTGGTCCAGCAATTGGCTCCTGGAGATCAACCCCACCAAGTGCAAAGTCATGAAGATTGGGGAAGGGCAAAGAAGACCGCAGAGGGAGTACAGTCTAGGGAGCCAGAGACTACAAACCTCACTCAAGGAAAAAGATTTTGGGGTGAGTATAACACCAGGCACATCTCCTGAAGCGCACATCAACCAAATAACTGCTGCAGCATATGGGTGCTAGCAAACCTCAGAACAGCATTCCGACATCTTAAGGAATCGTTCAAGACCCTGTACACCGTGTACGTTAGGCCCATATTGGAGTATGCGGCACCAGTTTGGAACCCACACCTAGCCAAGCACGTAAAGAAACTAGAGAAAGTACAAAGGTTTGCAACAAGACTAGTCCCAGAGCTAAGGGGTATGTCCTACGAGGAGAGGTTAAGGGAAATCGACTTGACGACACTGGAGGACAGGAGAGATCGGGGGGACATGATAACGACATACAAAATACTGAGAGGAATTGACAAGGTGGACAAAGACAGAATGTTCTAGAGATGGGACACAGCAACAAGGGGACACAGTTGAAAGTTGAAGACACAGATGAATCACAGGGATGTTAGGAAGTATTTCTTCAGCCACAGAGTTGTCAGGAAGTGAAATAGTTTGGGATGCGATGTAGTGGAGGCAGGATCCATACATAGCTTTAAGCAGAGGTATGATAAAGCTCACGGTTCAGGGAGACTGACCTAGTAGCGACCAGCGTAAAGGCGGAACCAGGAGCTGTGAATCGACCCCTACAACCACAATTAGGGGAGTACAATTAGGTGAGTACACACACTAATTAGGTTTCAAGCCTAACTACTACACGACAGTCATTAAGGCTGCATGTCACCTGTTCATCACCTGTCAAGATTATTTTCCAACCTAAAATATGATCAAAATAAACTCTATTCGTATATGCACTGAAAGACTCATTTCTCAGTAGCAGTAATTATGGGCACATGTGGTTGCAGGGGCCGAGTCACAGCTCCTGACCCCCGTTTATGAGAGACAAAACTTTGCATCTACCTATAATTGATGGCTGAAATTACTCCTGATTGCCCCTTATTATTTCTCGTAGGTGTAATTATCCGGCTCATTGTGTTTTTAACGACGGCAAGTGAGCTCCAAGGTAAAAAAAAAAAAAACAAATAATAGTTTAGTTTGCCATTAAAAGGAATACATTTTCTGTCTGGTTCTGAAAGGGCAGACTTTTGTATATTTACTTTATTCACTTTAACATATATAATTCTTGATTTAGGAATATCTAGTAGGTTTCTGTTGGAAACATATACAGATAGACCTAAACACAAACAGGGCTTCATATATTCTCGTATTTAGGAGCAGAATTCTGACCTGTTATGCTTGAGAAAGTTTAACTATCTGTTGTATTTCTGTTATTTATAGCTCTCTGTTGCTTCTGTTAAGACGTATAGCTGTCTGTGGTAATTCTGTTGTTACTTACAGCTCTGTTGCTTCTGTTAAGACTTATAGCTGTCTGTTGTAATTCTATTGTTACTTTTAGCTTTCTGCTCCTTCTGTTAAGATTTACAACTGTTTGTCGAACATCTGTTATGACTTATATGTTAGGATCTAGCACCAGGGTTCTACCAGGGTTCGATCCCCGGTACGGGTGGAAACATTGGGACGTGTTTCCTTAATACACCTGCTGTCCATGTTCACTTATCAGTAAAATAAGTACCTGGGTGTTAGCCATCTGGTGTGGATCGCATCCTGGGGACAAAATTGACCTAATTTGCCCGAAATGCTCTATATAGCAAAAGGCTTTCTGTAACGTATCATTGATGTCAGCTATGGGGGCGCTGACCCCCCGAAACCCTCTCCTGGTATACTCCAGGTATGGTATGTATATCTTATACATGTACTTGTAGAAATAATAATAATAATAATAATAATAATAATAATAATAATAATTATCATTATTATAGCTGTCTTTTGCTGCTGTCAGGGCTTATTGTTGTCTGTTGTTTTAATCCTCACTCAAGAGTATATCACCTATATGGAGGCAGTCAGTCCGGAATGGCGGAAGTAGTTCAGGTCAGGTTAGGTTTGTCAGGAAACAGGACGAGTGTTTCCTGAATCGGGTCTTAGTCACATGATGACCCACCCGTACACAAATCCTCTATGTTCGGTCATACACACTACTGGTCCACCACGAACATTGCCCCTTCACCCTCTCAAAGACCCTCACTCTCCCTGTCTCAGTGACCGCCAGTTTCTCGCTGCTAGCGTCTATCAAATGAGTCTAAATTTTGGTTGCCCACGGACTGGAATCCCACGCTGATTCCAGGCAAGTAAAACACTTAACACTTGGCTAGCCTTTCCTTCCCGTCTGTCGACGAGATGTTGAAACCGGATGATCAACACTTATGGATACAGACCTGTATCCATAAGTATCAGCAAAGGTCATGAATTTAATTCCTGACCTTAGCTGACACGGGAGAGTGTTTAAACCACAATAAATCACGTTGCTTTCCTCAACACATCTAGAGAACAGCAACAATACACAACTATTCTTTAAGGTCACCTCAGCCTGACAGGTCAAAACAATTGACCTTTGTCATTTAACCTTTGACCTATGAACCTGTTTCAACCCATACTTAGCAGTTCTTTTACTGAGCAATAAACGATCTTGTCAAAAGGAAAAACAAAACACTGAATACAGAACTTAGTGTTTTTTTCAGTCCTAATTCGTTAATTACGAGAGAAAAAAAAAAACTATAAGGTCTTGAGGTATAAAGGCCTATTTACGTTCGTTTATCACACGTTAACATGATTTTCATCACGAGGACAGTTATTGAATGAGTGATGGTGAATGCGTTTTCTTCTTCTTTGGGTCACCTTGACATAGGTGCAGAAGCTGTCATTGTGACAGTAATAGTTTGGGATATAGGGGAGTTTGAAATAAGGTATTCCTTGTCCCTTCATGTGTGGGATCCTCAGGGGCAGAGGAAGTGGTAGAAGTGAAACCTCTTATTCAGTGAACTTGTTCAATGTGTTCATTAATATTCATACATGATTGTGTTCAATATCATTATTGACATTATATATATATATATATATATATATATATATATATATATATATATATATATATATATATACACTGATCTCTGGCTGAAGGAGACTCGAACCTACGAACCTTGGAACAAGGTAAGCAGTGCTATACCAATCTCGCCACACTGGACCAATTCCTTGGTGTCCAGCTTGCGCTAGATGTTTTGATCCAAGGCAGCCAGCTTTCCGGGAGAAGGCTTACAGCTTTTCATCTCATCCCCTGCATGCATCAGTCTTACTAGAGATTTTAACAATGCAAGGAATTCGCAAGAGCAGGTGAAATATACACAAACACTGATAGCCTCCTCCCCTACACCCAACACCCACTTGTTGGGTGTAGGGGAGGGGGTGTGGGGTGTCACTGACCTGAGTCGTGACGACTTCATTCTCCCCTCTGACCCTGACCTTTGACCTAGCTCTCTCTTTTTTTTTTGTCTCTCTCCCTCTTTAGTTGTTTATCTCTATGGTCCTTATTTCTGTTACACCCTTTCTGCACTCCCTACTCCCCTCTCTTTCTCTCTCTCTTCCTCACTCGCACATTCCCTCACTGTCTTTCTCCCTCCCTCCCTCTCCTCCTTCTTATCCTCCCTCAGTTCCCCTTTCCTCCTACCAAATCCTGTTTACTATAAACACACACACACACATAGCTTTAAGACGAGGTATGATAAAGCTCATGGAGCAGGGAGAGAGAGGACCTAGTAGCGTTCAGTGAAGAGGCAGGGTCAGGAGCTGAGTCTCGACCCCTGCAATCACAATTAGGTGAGTACAATTAGATGAGTACACACACACACACACACACACGCACACACACACACACACACACAGACTACAAACCTCACTCAAGGAAAAAGATCTTGGGGTGAGTATAACCCCAGGCACATCTCCTGAAGCGCACATCAACCAAATAACTGCTGCAGCATATGGGTGCTAGCAAACCTCAGAACAGCATTCCGACATCTTAATAAGGAATCGTTCAGGACCCTGTACACCGTGTACGTTAGGCCTATATTGGAGTATGCGGCACCAGTTTGGAACCCACACCTAGCCAAGCACGTAAAGAAACTAGAGAAAGTGCAAAGGTTTGCAACAAGACTAGTTCCAGAGCTAAGAGGTATGTCCTATGAGGAGAGGTTAAGGGAAATCAACCTGACGACACTGGAGGACAGGAGAGATAGGGGGGACATGATAACGACATACAAAATACTGAGAGGAATTGACAAGGTGAACAAAGGCAGGATGTTCCAGAGATGAGACACAACAACAAGGGGACACAGTTGGAAGTTGAAGACACAGATGAATCACAGGGATGTTAGAAAGTATTTCTTCAGCCACAGAGTAGTCAGGAAGTGGAATAGTTTGGGAAGCGATGTAGTGGAGGCAGGATCCATACATAGCTTTAAGCAGAGGTATGATAAAGCTCAAGGTTCAGGGGGAGTGACCTAGTAGCGACCAGTGAAGAGGCGGGGCCAGGAGCTTGAAATCGACCCCTGCAACCTCAACTAGGTGAGTACAACTAGGTGAGTACACACACACACACACACACACACGTGAAGCAGTATCGCTAAATAGTGCTCCCAGGATTTAGCGTTTTAGTGGCTGTCCTAAGATATTATTAGCGGTCATCGTACGTGAGTGAATCAGTGAACATACCTACAAGAGTGTAATAGCTTTCAAGAGTGCGAATAATGTGATAGGATCAAGAATTTTACAATTTAAATTTGAATGAAATTTGAGTGAGGGAGGGTAGCAGTCAGCTGATCAGGCTACTGGCCGCAGTGTTGACACAAAATATCCACAGTTAATTGGGTTAACGGTGTGATCTGAAATATTAACAAATACATATGTTGGTTGATTATAGCAGCAGTGTAGCGATAAGGTCATAAAAGAGTGATTAAGTAAATACTGAAAGTAAGAAAAAATTAGTCAATCCCCAGCTGTTGGTGTTGTGAAGGTAGCTAACATCATCAGACTTGTTATGACCATAATACTGTACTAAAGAAAAAAGAGGGAATACCAAGTCTTAAAAGAAAAATAAAATAAAAACTTGAATGCATGATAAAGTTCCTGAAGGAGTTACAAATTGAAGGAGTTGATATCAGCCGACCAGCAGGAACCTCCATTGTTGTGCAGACGACATCACTTGCCTATTTGTGGTTAATTTTGGTTAGTGTCTAAAGTCTCAGTGTCTCGCCCTGCTGGTTGTATGCTATACCATCTCTCTCTCCCTATTTCAGTACCAGGAGATAGATAGTGGTTAGTAAATTATCGAAATATCGCCAGGTAAACTCAGAAGAGTTGTGTAGCCTAGTGAACCCCCCCCCCCGTTTTTCTGAGGGACAAGCTAGTAAACAAGTACGCACATACAAACACACGTGTGCACCCGTAATTATTGTTATAATAAACAGTATATATTAATAAGGAATTGAGTGAGAAAAAATAATCCTATAATCTTCAAAAAGTAAAGTAGCGTAGTGTGCGGAGATCTGGGCCGGGAGAGTACCGGTGAAACAACAACAATAACAAATAGTGTTAACGTAACCCCCCCCCCCTCTTTTTCAAAGAACAAGCTAGTAAACACACACACACACAAACACAAGTGTACGCAATTAATATTATATAGTATATATTAGTGCATATTAATAAGGAATTGATTGTGAAAATTTTTTTATAATCTTCAAAAGAGTAGCGTAGCCTAGTGTGCGCACGCACACCCACACACACCCACACACACCCACACACACCCACACCCACCCACACACACCCACACACACCCACACACACCCACACACACCCACACACACCCACACACACCCACACACACCCACACACCCACACACACCCACACCCACCCACACACCCACACACCCACACACCCACACACACCCACACACACCCACACATCCATACACACCCACACACACCCACACCCCCCCCCCACACACCCCCCACACACCCCCACACACACCCACCCACACCCACACACACCCACCCACACACACCCACACACCCACACAAACACCCACACCCACACACACCCACCCACACACCCAACCACCCACACACCCACCCACACACCCCCACACACACCCACACACACCCACACACACCCACACACACACACCCACACACACCCACACACACCCACCCACACACCCACCCACACACCCACCCACACACCCACCCACACACCCACCCACACACTCACCCACACACTCACCCCCCCACCCCCCTACCCCACCCCACACACACACACACACGCAACACACAACACACACACAATACACACACACACACACACACACACACACACACACACACACACACACACACACACACACACACACACATACACACATATTGCCAGACTCACACATACACTCCCCCCCTCCCCCACCGACATCTCACTCCTTCACCTGATCCCTCCCCTCCCTCTTTCACCCTCCCCCTCCCCACCTCTCCCTCTCCCACTCACCCACTTACCCACTTGCTTCACTCTCCTTCCCACTCCCCCTTCCCACTACTCTCCCATATAGCCACAGTTCCTCCTCTACCTCCCCCCCACACTCTGACATATACAATACTAACCTAACATACAGAATTACATAGGTTTCCCACTCTGAGGCAATCAGGATAAAAAAAAAATGGGTTGCCAGAGAGCAACAAGAAAACCCAAGGGACAGGAGGAGGGAACTGCAAAGGAAGATTGGGCAGCAGAGCTCACAAAAAGGGAACAAGAATGGGAAAAGAAACTAGAAGAACTTAGCATGAGAATGGAAGAGGATAGACATGGAAAGCAGGAAGTGGGAGGTGAAAGTCAAAGCAGCAGAGGCCAGGATACAGAGCTTAGAAGAGGAACTGGAAAATCTGAAACAGCCTAAAGAACTAAAGAACATTTTGGGATTGACAACAGAGACCGCTACCTCAGCCACAAATAAGGGGACTGTAGGGACAGAAGGAGCAAAACTGCATGTAGAAGCTCTATCAGTGGAGACTGTAGTAAATGAAAGAGCTAAGCTATATGTGGAGGCCCTAAAAGACCACAACAGAGCCCAGGGAAAGCCGAGAAGGGAAAATGACAGGCCACTGAGCCCATGTACAGTAGCTAGTGAAACTGAAGAAAGGAAAGCTGCAATGGAGGAAATAAAATTGAATGAGGGGATACACAGGGATATGCAGTGGGAGAATGAAAGGGTGAGGTCAGTCTTTGTGTATGGGCTACAGGAAGTTGAAGGGGAAACATATGAAACAAGAAAACAAGGGGAAAAAAAAAGCAATTGAAAGCATCATGAAAGTAATCGGAGAAGACGACATGACCCAGCTGGAAAATTTTCGGAGAATAGGGGGGTTTGTGAAAAAAAGAACCCGGCCAGTGAAAGTGACCTTCAAGGCAGAATCGACTCGGAACAGGATACTGTGGGAGAAAGCACGATTAAGGGACATGCCGGCATACAAGAAGGTGTATCTCGACCGCGACAGAACACAAGACGAAAGGCGGAAACTGAGAGAGATGATACAAAGGCGAAAGGAGGAAAGAGAGGGGATGGAGAAGACAGACAGGAGATCCCAGACACAGGAAGAAGATCAAATACAACCTCCCTCACAGCTTCCTATAGAAGCCTCCCAACCAGGTCAACCCCAGTGCAGCCAAACACTCTAAACCAAAACACCCATGTCATATCCAATGCCCCCACCCACTACATTACAAACTCCACCCCCACAGCAACCACCCATAGTTCCTTATCAGGTCTCCCACTTCCCCAACCCCAATACACCTCCCAGACCACAGTCTTAGAAAAGAAGTTGAAGGTATGGTATACAAATGCAGATGGAATAACAAATAAGTATGAGGAGTGGCATGAAAGAATCAAGGAGACATCCCCAGACATAATAGCACTCACAGAAACAAAACTCACCAGAATAATAACAGATTCAATCTTTCCACCCGGATATCAAATCCTCAGGAAAGACAGAGGGAGGAGAGGGGGAGGAGGAGTTGCACTGCTCATTAAAAGCCAGTGGGGTTTTGAGAAAATGGAAGGAATGGATGGCACGGGTGAAAGGGACTACTTAGTAGGAACAATCCAGTCTGAGGGACATAAGGTGATAATTGCAGTAATGTACAACCCACCACAGAACTGCAGGAGACCAAGAGAAGAATACGATGAGAGCAACAGAGCCATGGTCGACACACTAGCCGAGGTGGCCAGGAGAGCACATGTGGGGGGAGCAAAGTTACTAGTTATGGGTGATTTCAATCACAAGGAGATTGACTGGGAAAACCTGGAGCCCCATGGGGGTTCCGAAACATGGAGAGCCAAGATGATGGATGTAGTACTGGAAAACCTCATGCATCAACATGTTAGAGACACTACCAAAGAGAGAGGAGAAGATGAACCAGCAAGACTGGACCTTGTATTCACCTTGAGTAGTTCAGACATCGAGGATATCTTGTATGAAAGGCCCCTGGGAGCTAGTGATCATGTGGTTCTGTGCTTCGACTACATAGTTGAGCTCCAAGTGGAGAGAGTAGCAGGAATAGGGTGGGAAAAACCAAACTACAAAAGGGGCAACTACTCAGGCATGAGGAACTTCCTTCAAAACATTCAGTGGGAGAGGGAACTGACAGGAAAACCAGTACAAGAAATGATGGACTATGTGGCAACAAAATGCAAGGAGGCAGAGGAGAGGTTTGTTCCCAAGGGAAACAGAAATAATGGGAAGAACAGAACGAGTCCTTGGTTCACCCAAAGGTGTAGGGAGGCAAAAACCAGGTGTACTAGAGAATGGAAAAAGTACAGAAGACAGAGAACTCAGGAAAATAAAGAGATTAGCCGAAGAGCCAGAAATGAATATGCACAGATAAGAAGGGAGGCTCAGCGACAATATGAAAATGACATAGCATCGAAAGTCAAGACTGACCCGAAGCTGTTGTACAGCCACATCAGGAGGAAAACAACAGTCAAGGACCAGGTAATCAGACTGAGGAAGGGTGATGGGGAATTCACAAGAAACGACCGAGAGGTATGTCAGGAGCTCAACACGAGATTTAAAGAAGTATTTACAGTGGAAACCAGTAGGACTCCAGGAAATCAGAACAGGGGGGTACACCAGCAAGTGCTGGATGAGGTACATATAACCAAGGAGGAAGTGAAGAAGCTGCTATGCGAACTTGACACCTCAAAGGCGGTGGGACCAGACAACATCTCTCCGTGGGTCCTTAAAGAGGGAGCAGAGATATTGTGTGTGCCATTAACAAAGATCTTCAACACATCATTTGAAACTGGGCAACTCCCTGAGGTATGGAAGATGGCAAATGTAGTCCCAATTTTTAAAAAGGGAGACAGACATGAGGCACTAAACTACAGACCTGTATCACTAACGTGTATAGTATGCAAGGTCATGGAAAAGATCATCAGGAGGAGAGTGGTGGAGCACCTGGAAAGAAACAAGTGTATAATTGACAACCAGCATGGTTTCAGGGAAGGAAAATCCTGTGTCACAAACCTACTAGAGTTTTATGACAAGGTGACAGAAGTAAGACAAGAGAGAGAGGGGTGGATCGACTGCATTTTTTTTGGACTGCAAAAAGGCCTTCGACACAGTTCCTCACAAGAGGTTACTGAAAAAGCTAGAAGATCAGGCACACATAACAGGAAAGGCACTGCAATGGATCAGAGAATACCTGACAGGGAGGCAACAACGAGTCATGGTACGTGACGAGGTGTCAGAGTGGGCGCTTGTGACAAGCGGGGTTCCACAGGGGTCAGTCCTAGGACCTGTGCTGTTCTTGGTATATGTGAACGACATAACGGAAGGGATAGACTCAGAAGTGTCCTTGTTTGCAGATGATGTGAAGTTAATGAGAAGAATCAAATCGGATGAGGATCAGGCAGGACTACAAAGAGACCTGGACAGGCTACAAGCCTGGTCCAGAAACTGGCTCCTTGAGTTTAACCCTGCCAAATGCAAAGTCATGAAGATTGGGGAAGGGCAAAGAAGACCGCAGACACAATATAGTTTAGATGGCCAAAGACTGCAAACCTCACTCAAGGAAAAAGATCTGGGGGTGAGTATAACACCGAGCATATCTCCTGAGGCGCACATCAATCAGATAACTGGTGCAGCATACGGGCGCCTGGCAAACCTACGGATAGCGTTCCGATACCTCAATAAGGAGTCGTTCAAGACACTGTATACCATTTACGTCAGGCCCATACTGGAGTATGCAGCACCAGTTTGGAATCCACACCTAGTCAAGCAGGTCAAGAAATTAGAGAAAGTGCAAAGGTTTGCAACAAGACTAGTCCCAGAGCTACGGGGATTGTCGTACGAAGAAAGGTTGAGGGAAATCGGCCTGACGACACTGGAGGCCAGGAGGGTCAGGGGAGACATGATAACGACATATAAAATACTGCGCAGAATAGACACGGTGGACAAAGACAGGATGTTCCAGAGATGGGACACATACACAAGAGGTCACAATTGGAAGTTGAAGACTCAGATGAATCAAAGGGATGTTAGGAAGTATTTCTTCAGTCATAGAGTAGTCAAGTCGTGGAATAGTCTAGAAAGTGAAGTAGTGGAGGCGGGAACCATACATAGTTTTAAGGCGAGGTATGATAAAGCTCATGGAGCAGGGAGAGAGAGGACCTAGTAGCAATCAGTGAAGAGGCGGGGCCAGGAGCTATGACTCGACCCCTGCAACCACAAATAGGTGAGTACAAATAGGTGAGTACACACACACACACACACACACACACACACACACACACACACACACACACACACACACACACATCTTTCTTAGGAAAGGCACTGTAAAGTACTTCCTTCTAAAGGCAGGCTTGTATGACACTGCCTTTCAAGTGCAGGCACTGTATGGCACTGCCTTCCAAGTGCAGGCACTGTATGGCACTGTCACACATAGATGAGGTTCGGTATTTTGATCAAGGAACAAAGCTGAGCAAGTCTTTATCATTGTTCCAGCAGGTTCAACTAGTCTTCTCTGTATATGTCAGCTAGTTCCATTAGCATCTGAGGAAGCGGTACCCCACTTGCAGCAGAGGACATCTTGCATGAACTTAAAAGCCAAACCCGGAGACTGATGCTACTTAACGGGGTTTCAAGCCTATTGACTACACGGGAGTCATTAAGGCTGCACGTCACCTGTGCACCACAGCCACGAATATTTTCATCCCTAAAATAAGGATTTAAGTAAACTCTCGATGAATATACACATATACACCTCGCGGTGTATACAACAAGTGGGCTGAGTGTTACGTTGTTCCTCAACGTCTATTTTGCGCTGTGTTTCCTTGATATTTTTAATACGGGTATTTTCTGATATGTATATGGAAAAAAAATATATAATTTCTAGTTTCCTATAATTTTCTTAATAACAAGAACATTGACTCAGTTAAATTAGTATCCAATTAAGCCCAAGATTTATTATCATTGGATCTCTATGGAATAAAGAGGTACAGGGAAGGCATTTCGACCACTTGAAAAAACAGGTTTTGTGTCTCCTTCCCCCCTTTCTAAATTTTTAAATGCTTTCCAAGAGTATAAGCCTGGCTATTTGCCCTTTTCATTATAAGATAATGTTGATTGTGAAAGAATAGAGAGAGAGAGAGAGAGAGAGAGAGAGAGAGAGAGAGAGAGAGAGAGAGAGAGAGAGGCAGAGAGAGAAAATAGAGAGGTGGTAGAGCGTATGGGAAAAAGGAAGATGCCGTTTTAGATGAGAGATCATCTCACTAGTTTTTGTTGTTGGCTTAAAGGGCCTGCGACGGCTCACCTCTACTTAAAAGTAAACAAACATCAGCTGTTTACCATCTGTCATTCCGCACCCGGATTACGAGAACGCTTTCAAGACGGATTTGTCTCTAAAATCAGTTCATGAAGCCTCATCGAACAATCTTAATATGTATTTGCGATTTTTTATTAATATTTAGTTAATGAGGATTGACTCGTCATTTAATGCTGAGTGGATCATTTAATGGTTTTAACTGACTTTTATATAAGGGATAAAAGGAAAATAAAATAGGTTTTTGAAGACAGTAAATACTGAGAGGCAGAAATGTTATTAATTGATCACACTAGAAATATCATACAAGAAAGTGGAATGAAGTGGATGAGGAAATGGAATAAAGTGGATGAGGAAGTGGAATGAAGTGGATGAGGAAGTGGTGAAGGCAGATTCAGTGGTATCAGATGCTAACATTATGGAAGCCAAAGGTCTAGGAACCTGCAAAACCGGTTCACGGGGAAGAGGCGATACTAGGAACAGTGAGTTTACATCACAACTCCCCCACACAACACCTCCCTCACACCTCTCCCACTCAAATACAACAACAGCCCCCACACCACACACACCATACAACCATAACCACCACACACCACCACAACCACTACCACCCAATCCTTTCCCCACACACACACCACACATACGAGGTCGTATCTGAATACCTTTACCTTGGTGGGCAGTTGACCGCCTAATTGACCTTATCTGCGCTCAGAACACGGCTCCCGTGACCTTTCCAACAGTGACCCTGTGACGTTTCCAACAGTGACCCACACAAGTCGACATATGCAGTAGTTTCTTGAACACAGGAAAACAACAGCTACCATTAATTAGGTACAACTTTATTCTAGTAAGTAGGTTCAAGATCTCAGGTAACTGGACACGAGTGGTCAGTCAGGAAGAGATAACAATTATCAAAAACTTATCAAAAATAAGAAAATCATCAATAATTTGAAACGGCATTTATTGTAGAGAGAATTATTAGAAGACTGATTAATATTTAACTGTCAAGATAAATAAGTGAATTTATTTTTTAGCGACAAATAACCATATTGATAACTTAGTAACAGATTAAAGACGACATGGATAATTTAAGAACATGCAAATAAAAATTGATGTCATACATAAACAGACAAATCACACACACACACACACACACACACACACACACACACACACACACACACACACACACACACACACACACACATTTATAATAACTGGACTGATATAACTAGTACTCATTCTAGTTTGTAAAAAATCTTTACGTTTTCTTATGTTTACATTAGCCAGTAGTTGAACCTCCCTGCGTTACTTGTTGGGCAGCCGGAGCCGGGCGGTGGTGACATCTAAGTATCTACTGACTTTGTTGGATGCACCATAGACTTGCATGATAGAATGATGATAGGTGGATTGACTGGTGTCAGTTTATCCACTCATACAGCAATAGTTGCTTCTCACTTGTCTCTGGTAAACATGAAAGCGATTCACGTGAAGGTGTTCAGCAGGGCGACACTCTCGCCCCACTCCTTTTATTAATAAAGGTCACCGAGGATATCTGGTTCTTGGATGACCATACTCTGGCAGGAACCATAGAGTCCCTGCTAGAAGACATCACAATCTTCAAGGAATAACGAAGGAATCTAGGCCTCTCCTTACACCCCACGAAATGTGAACTGGTGTCCTCCAGCCAACACACCTTTGAGCAAGTCACAGTCGCCCTCCTAAGGAGTGCAAGTCATCAGTCACAGTGTACTTTCCTTGATGCTCCACTTGAATCTGATGCTTATGGTGGGTTTCTGTGAAGAAAGTAACTGAATTCAAAAGGATGAAAGCCATGGATGACACCTTCTATCTCCTAAACAAGCGCCGATCTCTCAAAGAGCCAACTTTTTGCAATGTTCTCCATCCTTTGCCAACCCCAGACTGGTAGAGTGCGACTTCCTTTTAAGGGCTTTACCAGAGAAAGTCCTAAACTTATTCCTGGAAAAATCACATTGGGAACACGTCACACTTCCAATCAGATTAAGTGGACTGGGTATATGAACAACCTCTCACACTGCTCTGTCAGGCTTCTCCTCTAATAGATCTCACAAGGTGGTGACCGGAATCTTAATTGAAAATATACTTATTTAGCAGGAGTGGATGCCACCCCTCCCCTTCCCCAGCTTCACTAGTGGCACTACAGTGTGGAATAACCTTTCAACACAGACAACAAGACCAGCTGAAATCACGTCTCACGAACAATTTACTAGGGTTAGACTATGTCAGAGTAAGTTCCGAAAGGAAGAGAGCTCTAACTTTTAGCTGTGACTGCACATCACTCGAGTGATTTTCTCCTACCAGTTCCCATCTTTCTGTGACTGGCACACGTCTTGACCCGCAAACCTGTCAGAATGCAGTGGCTCTCCGTTCTACCGAAGAAGCCACTGGCTGGCGAAACGTTTCCACGATAAAGATAACCAAGTGTTGAAGAAGTTGTCATCAACCTGTCAATTTTCCGAACCACTGTACCTATTCAAACTACAAATGCATTTGCGTCAGAATATTAGTTGACTGTTATGGTCTTCATGGTCTGAACTTAATGTTAAGTAGAGGATATAACAAGAAGTATGTTATGAAAAAAATATGCGTTTTATGGTATTTAATTGAGATGTTCCGTGTCATAATCATGGTAAATTGTACTGGCTAGTTAATGAGTAAGAGACGTGTGCAACATTTAGGTATCTTGCCGAAACGTTTCGCCTGCGCAAAAGGCTTCTTGAGATAAATACAGATGTGCTTCCTTAAAGAATAAAAAGGCACAATAACGTGACTGGAACAATACACAACGACGCTTCGGTCCTTCTCGGACGATTAGTTAGTCAGCTAATTAAATAATGGTCCAAGTAGTGTCTCTATATGTCGTCTGAAGAAATTTCCTACGCAGGCGAAACGGTAATAAAGATACCCAACCGTTGTACAGATACCTTAACCATCAAAGTGAGATCAACTGTTGCCATCCTGGACATTGATCCAAGACTTCTTCCTCTTCTTGCTTCAGCAAAGAGGTTAACAGCGCCTCTGGCCTAGCTTTCAGAATGCCACTTGTGCTTGTATAAGGGTAAATGTTCCATTGTTTGTAGGAGTGAACCCGGCTCTCTCGGCTGTCTGCAAAAAGTGCCACCACACTTCCGACTGTCTTAACAATTGTAAACTTAATAGAACGACGATGGAAATGAGTGACTTCATGTAATTTACACATATGTTTCTAGGTATGATGATTGTGCTTATGTGTACTTATCTTCAGATTGACCACTGATTAAGAAAAATACGGACGTGTGTGTGAGTACTCACCTAATTGTGGTTGCAGGAGTCTAGACTCAGCTCCTGGCTCACAGCCTCTTCACTGAACGTTACTAGGTCCTCTCTCTCCCGTCTCCATGAGCCTTATCAAACCTCGTCTTCAAGCTATGTATAGTTCCTGCCTCCTCTGTGTGTGTGTGTGTGTGTGTGTGTGTGTGTGTGTGTGTGTGTGTGTGTGTGTGTGTGTGTGTGTGTAAAAAAGCTATAGACAATTTACTTTAATCCGTTTTAAGGTGAAAATAGCAATCTTTGTGACCCTCAAGCAGCTGACAACCGTTTTCAATCTCAAACAAGAGAGATTCATGACCGTATCATTTGGCGTCTAGTATCACATTAGGAAATCCTACACTATATAAAAGGTCACCGGTAGCAGTTAGAGGATTGTACTACTTAAATGGGATCCCGTACCATATCAAAGAGAATCCTGGACAATAAATACGAGAGTCTGGTACCAATAAAACAAGAATCCAGTGCTCTTCAGAGAGGATTCAGTACCATAATAGAGAATTCAATACCAAAAAAAAAAAAATAAAAGTAACGTAAGGAAAGAATCCAGTAGCATATAAAGAAAAATATTACCATTAATAATTAAAGGAGTATCCAGTACCAGAGAAAATCGAGTACCATGAAAAGGAATCAAGTACCATAAAAAAAGAATCCAGTACCAGAATACAGTGTCAAATACCATAAAAGAGAATCCAGTACCAAAATAAAGAACCTAGTACCATAAAAGAAAATCCAGTACCATAAGAAAGAATCTAGTACCGCCAGAAAGGATTCAATACCACCGAGAAAGGACCCAGTACCACTTAGAAAGGATCAAGGACCATCTAGAAAGGAAAGGATCCAGCACTACCCAGAGAGGTTCCAACACCGCCCAGAAAGGATTCAACACCACCCAGAAAGTATCCAATACCAGCCATAAAGGATCCAACACCACCCAAGAAGGATTCAACACCAGAAAGGATCCAGTACCACCCAGAAAGGATCCAACACCACAAAGAAAGGATCCAACACCACGAGTATAACGTCCAATAAAATGACCTTTCCTGTCTCAATCAATAAGGGTTAATTTCTCTTTAACTCTCGCAAACATCTTCACGACCTTCGTGAATAATTAACTTTTTACTTGTTTTCAAGGGAAGGTGCCTTAATGCCGGTGAAGGGCTCTTGATCCAGGGAATTGCTGCTAACCTTCCCTTTCTCGGGATCAAACCTGATGACCTCTCATCTAACCGATACTGTACAATCACGTGCGGTTTTTGCGCTTCACTGAAATAATAAAATAATAATAATAATAATAATAATAATAGTACTACTACTACTACTACTACTACTACTACTACTACTACTACTAATAATAATAATAATAATAATAATAGCAGTACTACTACTACTACTACTACTACTAATAATAATAATAATAATAATAATAATAGCAGTACTACTACTACTACTACTATTACTAATAATAATAATAATAGCAGTACTACTACTACTACTACTACTACTAATAATAATAATAGTACTACTACTACTACTACTACTAATAATAATAATAATAATAATAATAATAGTACTATTATTACTACTACTACTTCTACTAATAATAATAATAATAATAATAATTGGCAAGAGAAAGCGTGAGTGTAACTAAAGCATCAACCTGTCTTAACGCAGCGTGCTCTGTTTCCTGTACTAAAGCCTTGATAATTCGTGATAGCAATTTCTTAATTACCCTAAGTAAAACTAAATAACATGCGTAATATCAGTTTTGATAATAATAATAATAATAATAATAATCATAATAAAAGGTTCTAGTGTCTGCCTTTAACATCAAAACAGGCCTTCAAATAAATTCTGATTAAGGCACTAGAGTAAGTTTATTCAGGTATACACAGTTTCACTATCATACATAGCAATATGTATTTACAGAACCTAGGATAACCCAAAAAAGTCAGTGACTTATGTCCACTGGGGTCCTTAGTACCGCTACAGGAAGATCAGGATAGGCAGATGTTATGGCCGGTAGAGGAGTGGCAGATGCAGTGCACTGTGGACTAATGTGATTGTCTGATCCTGGGAAAAGATAATGACCAAGGCACTTATACACTAACTAATACAGATGCCATTAGTCTGTATGCGAAAAGAAATAGGAGTTCTGGTTACCAAAAGTCAAGACTACAGTGCACAAGTGATCGTAAGTTGAATTTAATCATAATTGCTGCTAGCCGGGGAACAAACCCGTGTTGATTTAGCCCGTCTCTTGGGAAGAGAGCGAAAATTCACGACGCTCTAAACCACTGGACCATACAATCCTACACACAACATGAGCCTAGCGACCTAGGCTTGCTTCATGTTGCGAGGTCATACGATGGTGAGGTTGCCTCAGAGCTAATTTCATTCTACTCCCCGTTTGGTGTACTAGCCTCCACAACACGGGTTCGATCCTCCGGCTAGCCGCAGTTATATATATATATATATATATATATATATATATATATATATATATATATATATATATATATATATATATATATATCGTGCCGAATAGTTAGAACTTGATATTTTGGCTTAAATAGCAACGTTTTTCTTGCCGAATAAGGTAAGGGAAATTTTGTGTATGCAATAATTTCGCAAAAATCTTTCTGAACATAACGAAAAAAATATATTTGATTGTGTTTATTCATTATTAAATTGTCAACTTATCTAAAATATATTTAGTCGAATTAGGCTAAATTAAATTGCGCTTGTTATAATAAGGTTAGGTAAGTTTTCTAAGGTTCTTTTGGTACAAAATTATTAATTTTACACTAACATACATGTAAATGAAAAAAAAATATATATCTTTAAACGTATAAGAGAAAATTTTTAGAAAGGACTTAATTTTAAATGAGTTCTTACTAATTGACCAGTTTTACATATTCGGCACGACACACACACACACACACACACACACACACACACACACACACACACACACACACACACACACACACACACACACTGTTTTTCATGGACTGACGAGTGACACATTTCGGGGTGACATTTCGGGACGACGTCTCGAGCATTCCGAGTCTTGCAGAACAATTGCATTAACAACATTCTCTATAATTAAGCTCTTGCAAATATATAACAATTAAAAATAGATTTTTAACATTTACAACGCAAGAAAAAATAAATTTTATATTTTTTACAATAGCATCAAAAGGTGCCACAAATTCCTAGTTAACACTGAGACCCGATTCAAATATAATAATTCATTCATGGCGAATGAATCCCTGGTTCATTCACTGGTTCATTCACTGGTTCATTCGAAGATATATGACGAACGAATCCCTGCTTCATTCAAAGATATATGACGAACGAATCCCTGGTTCATTCAAAGATATATGACGAACGAATCCCTGGTTCAGTCACTGGTTCATTCAAAGATATATGGCGAACGAATCCCTGGTTCATTCACTGGTTCATTCAAAGATATATGGCGAACGAATCCCTGGTTCATTCACTGGTTCATTCAAAGATATATGACGAACGAATCCCTGGTTCAGTCACTGGTTCATTCAAAGATATATGACGAACGAATCCCTGGTTTATTCACTGGTTCATTCAAAGATATATGGCGAACGAATCCCTGGTTCATTCACTGGTTCATTCAAAGATATATGACGAACGAATCCCTGGTTCAGTCACTGGTTCATTCAAAGATATATGACGAACGAATCCCTGGTTCAGTCACTGGTTCATTCGAAGATATATGGCGAACGAATCCCTGGTTCATTCACTGGTTCATTCAAAGATATATAGCGAACGAATCCCTGGTTCATTCACTGGTTTATTCAAATATATATGACGAACGAATCCCTGGTTCATTCACTGGTTCATTCAAAGATATATGACGAACGAATCCCTGTTTCATTCACTGGTTTATTCAAATATATATGACGAACGAATCCCTGGTTCATTCACTGGTTCATTCAAAGATATATGACGAACGAATCCCTGGCTCAGTCACTGGTTCATTCAAAGATATATGACGAACGAATCCCTGGTTCAATCACTGGTTCATTCAGATCTGGTTGAACCTGGTTTGTTTACGACTACGATCAGCGTAATTACTGACGAGGTGGTGGCTGAGTGTGTGTGTGATACAGTGCGATATATCATGTGAAAAACTGCTACAGATACGTGGATTGCAAGTTGCAAATACAGTGTGTGTGTGTGTGTGCGCAACATGGCAGTGTTGATATTTGTTATTGTTAAAATTTAAGTTCGTATGTTGGACGGACATACATTTGACTGACGTAAATTCTTTGACACAAAGTTGGAAAAGATATGCCGTGCTGAATAGGTAAAGTTTGCTATTTTGGCTTAAATAGCAATGCTCTTTTTGCCGAATAAGGCAAGCGAGAATTTGTGTATGCAATTGTTTCGCAAAAATCATTCTGAACCTAACGAGAAAAATGTTTTATTGTTTATTAAATTATTATAAACTTGTCTAAAATGCTTTTAGCTGGATTAGGCTAAAGTACAATGCGCTTGTTTTAATAAGGTTAGGTAAGTTTTCTAACGTTCTTTTGGTATAAAATTATTAATTTTTACATTAACATAAATGAAAAAAATATATCATTAAACGTATAAAAGAAAATTTTACAAAGGACTAATTTTAAATGAGTTCTTGCTAACTGGCCAATTTTACATATACGGAACGACGTTATATATATATATGGCTTAGCGCTTCTTTTTGATTATAATAATAATATATATATATATATACACACATACATACACACACATACACACACATACACACTCAAATACACACACACATACATACACACATACATACATACACACATACACACACGTACACACACACATACACACACGTACACACACACATACATACACGTACACACATACACACGCATACATACACACACATACACATATATTATTCGCCCTTGTATGTAAACTTGAGTTAACTTTAGTGGATTACCTATATTTGACGATAGTAAATAGGCAGATTTGCCTTGTAAAGTAGATGGGACAAGAATTTTTGTACCCAAGGGTTAATCCTGGTCGTTGTATACAAGTGAATAATAAAGGAATGTTTGTGAACTTTGATATAACATGTCTGTGAAGATAATGTTAGAATATATTTAGAATAAATACTGATGCAATGGATATGATTAACGAATTACTGGTGAAGGAGCGGCAGTGCAAGGTTCACAGCGTATATTGGTGACTCACGATGGTACCTCACCATTGCCTCCAGCAGCACCTAAATATCAAGGCTCTTGTTGCTCCGTCGTGATCAGGTATCTCCAAACTTAAAACTTTGTGCTATCAGCTCTCTAATAGCAGAATGCCGTATTTATATTGTTATCTTCAACAACGTCAACGCTGTAAAGTGCTCACTCTGTCCTCCTGAACTAACATATTGCACCAACATTAATTCTCATTTCGTTCTCGTTCTAACCATCGTCTCCTCTAAACTTTGTGCACTCCTCTTCCAATGCAGCAGTCTGACTCGTATAGACTTGAATCTTTTTTAGTCTAATACATACATAAGAGGTGTTTACTGTGTCCACACCTCTTGTGTTTGAATTTAATTATTTAATTATCAGCATTTAATTATCACAATTGTGAAGGCTGATAATTAAAGCCTGAGAAATACCGTTTTGGACATCGAACTTTTCGCAGTTCGACCACCACCTGGGAACCAGTTCTAACACCAGGGTTTCCCTGTACAATGATTGTTTTACGATGATTCAGGTCCCAATTCTAAAACGAGTGGTACTGTACAATATAAATAAATAATCTTTTTCTGTTACAGGTGAGTGTAAGGTTACAGCTCATCGTGGGACAACTCACAGCTTGTCAGGTAAGTTCAATTTCCAATATATTTTCCAGCATGCGTAACTGAAATATACCTCATTGCTAAGTGCTTGTTGTATCAACACTTCGGAGTTTCTCCCGGTAAGTTACACTGAGAGGGTTGTGGGATTGTCTCGTCTCTCCAGCTCAACTGATCGTGGCTGGCTTGTATATATGACTTTGCAGCAGAGATCTCTGTCTACAGTACCTGCTTCAATTACAGTAGTTACCAGTAGTGTTACTACATCCTGATTATGTAGAGCCAAACGTGGCTCGCCAGTGTCTGTGTACTATATTAGTTCTGAAAGCTGTGTATCATGGTTCGATAGGATGTTAGTGGCTAGCGGTATGTTTTTAAAGTGGGTAAGTTCTAGTAAAGGCAGGCAGAGTTGACTCAGTATATTTCCGCCGTCTTGAATGTTTCTGGTCTGTGCCCGCCGTGTTATGAGGACGTCTGGTTATGCGTGGGTTCTCATTACTATATTTCCCTTGCATAAACACCGTAAATTTGGTTTACCTGACGAGAATAGAGATCCGTCGCGAGTATCTTAAAATTTAAGGAAATCCCAGTTACCACGATGTCGTAGGAAGGCCACGTCCAGTCATATATTTATTGTCCAAGAAACTCCCATTCTGGTTCAGTCCCATAAACCCTAAGTACACTATCAGTCTATATATGTTGCTCGTATCCACAACGATGATGGAGTTGAGTGGACGGTTGCAGCACAAGTTCCACCAAATGGTCTCGCTATCCCTTCGATTAAATGCTGAATATGAGAAATGGTGATACCGACAAGATGTGGAAAGTCACCTACGTGCAGTTCAGGACATCTATTAGAGGAAACGTTTCGCCACGAGTGACTTCTTCAGTCCTAATAGTCATTCGTGGGGAAAGCCTTTCCTCTGAACTGTGCATAAGTCTTTTTTCACAATGAGTGGTTTAAGGTTCCTCTGAAGTGAGCTGTTGGTGGTAAACATACGCTCTCACTTCACTTGAACTATAGCCCTTATGCCCGGTCTCGTTCCCCTGGCTGTGTACTTCACCACTCTAGAGAAGGACAGCAGCCTTTGCTTTCTCTGATCTGCTGTTTTTTGTTACGTGGGATCCCGATATAACCTGGATCCCACTCCGACGTCATCCGATCTTTACCTGTGGCAGCAGAAATGGTATACTTTGCCGGTATTTTTGATGAATATAACACACAACACCTGGATATATTTATTCTAAAGACATTTCGTCAACCAGTGGCTTTGATCAATTCATTACATCGGTATTTGGTGTGTTGAAATGGGAGACGGTAGAAGGCGAGGTAATCAGCCTGGTTAAAGATTCGTCACCTTTGTCTTGATAAATCTGAAGCATAGGCAGGAAAATGGTCTGATGAGGGATAACAGTTGAAGTTATCTTCACCGAGGGCGGGACCTACTAGTGGAAGCAAGTCTTGACGTAAAACTGGGTTAGATTTACGACACTTCCTTGTGAGTACCGTAGCGTAGCACAAGCCTCGTGGATTCCACCCCTTCCAACCCAACTTTGAAGTGTCGAGAATTCCAGAAGACCTGAACAAGCCGTGCGAAATTCCCTGTAAATTTATACGCGTGTGATCTCAGTGATATCGTGGGCGTCCATAACGTGTCGTGAGCTTTCTCTGTGCCTAGAAAGACCAGTTTGTATTCCCAAAAGATAGGTTCCCTTGACAGCTGTTGCCAAACCAGCCAGTGGGTCAAACGTAGATTGTCCTATACGAAATCCAGTCTGTTATTCCATGAATTCTCCCGAAGCCTCAGCGTATGCAAAGCACGTTCTTATCCACCTTTTTCACCGTTTTGCCCTTAAAGCTCGTTGATGAGACTGGCTCGTTGATGAGACTCGCTTTGTTGAGCTGTCAGGATATTTACCCGGTATTAAAACAGGGAGCAGAGCAGCCAATTTCCACGCTTTCCTGCACTGTTCCGCTGTTCCCCGTTACATCACACAATCTTAAACGATGCTCACCTCAGGGAAGATTCCTTGACTTTGGTGAGGGGCTCTTGATCTAGGGAATTGGGTCTGTGCTCCAGTTTCCTGAATTATGCCTGAATACTTTCTATCCCCCCCTCCAAAAACGCCGTATAATCCCTCGGGTTTAGCGCTCTCCGTGATTATAATTAACAAAGGTGTCGGATCATCCGGTAGTTGCAACAAGATGCCTTAACACAATCCTCTCCCAAAACTGCATCTTCCATCAGCAGAATGCTTTGTTTCTGTTATATGTCGTGCCGAATAGGTAAAATTGGTCAAATATCAAGAACTCTTTTAAAATTAAGCCCTTTCTAAAATTTTCTTTTGAACATTTAAAGGTATTTTTTTCATTTATGTTAATATAAAAATCAATGATTTTGTACCAAAAAATCCTTAGGAAACTTGGCCTTATCCAGCTAAATATATTTTATGAGTTCATAATTTAATAAGAAACAGTGAAATATATTTTTTCCGTTAGGTTCAGAATGATTTTTGCGAAATTATTGCATACAAAAATTTTCGATTGCCTTATTCGCCAAAATAACAAGTTTTATCTATTCGCCCCGAGATATATATTATATATATAATTTTTTTCAACAAGTTGGTCGTCTCCCACCGAGGCAGGGTGACCCAAAAAAGAAAGAAAATCCCCAAAAAGAAAATACTTTCATCATCATTCAACACTTTCACCACACTCACACATTATCACTGCTTTTGCAGAGGTGCTCAGAATACAACAGTTTAGAAGCATATACGTATAAAGTTACACAACATATCCCTCCAAACTGCCAATATCCCAAACCCCTCCTTTAAAGTGCAGGCATTGTACTTCCCATTTCCAGGACTCAAGTCCTGCTATATAAAAATAACCGGTTTCCCTGAATCCCTTCACTAAATATTACCCTGCTCACACTCCAACAGATCGTCAGGTCTCAAATACCATTCGTCTCCATTCACTCCTGTCTAACATGCTCATGCACGCCTGCTGTAAGTCCAAGCTCCTCGACCACAAAACCTCCTTTACCCCCTCCCTCGAATATATATTTTTTATTTTATTATCACACTGGCCGATTCCCACCAAGGCAGGGTGGCCCGAAAAAGAAAAACTTTCACCATCATTCACTCCATCACTGTCTTGCCAGAAGGGTGCTTTACACTACAGTTTTTAAACTGCAACATTAACACCCCTCCTTCAGAGTGCAGGCACTGTACTTCCCATCTCCAGGACTCAAGTCCGGCCTGCCGGTTTCCCTGAATCCCTTCATAAATGTTACTTTGCTCACACTCCAACAGCACGTCAAGTATTAAAAACCATTTGTCTCCATTCACTCCTATCAAACACGCTCACGCATGCCTGCTGGAAGTCCAAGCCCCTCGCACACAAAACCTCCTTTACCCCCTCCCTCCAACTTTTCCTAGGCCGACCCCTACCCCGCCTTCCTTCCACTACAGACTGATACACTCTTGAAGTCACTCTGTTTCGCTCCATTCTCTCTACATGTCCGAACCACCTCAACAACCCTTCCTCAGCCCTCTGGGCAACAGTTTTGGAAATCCCGCACCTCCTCCTAACTTCCAAACTACGAATTCTCTGCATTATATTCACACCACACATTGCCCTCAGACATGACATCTCCACTGCCTCCAGCCTTCACCTCGCTGCAACATTCATCACCCATGCTTCACACCCATATAAGTGCATTGGTAAAACTATACTCTCATACATTCCCCTCTTTGCCTCCAAGGACAAAGTTCTTTGCCTCCACAGACTCCTAAGTGCACCACTCACCCTTTTCCCCTCATCAATTCTATGATTCACCTCATCTTTCATAGACCCATCCGCTGACACGTCCACTCCCAAATATCTGAATACATTCACCTCCTCCATACTCTCCCCCTCCAATCTGATATTCAATCTTTCATCACCTAATCTTTTTATCCTCATAACCTTACTATTTTCTGTATTCACTTTTAATTTTCTTCTTTTGCACACCCTACCAAATTCATCCACCAACCTCTGCAACTTCTCTTCAGAATCTCCCAAGAGCACAGTGTCATCAGCAAAGAGCAACTGTGACAACTCCCACTTTTTGTGTGATTCTTTATCTTTTAACTCCACGCCTCTTGCCAAGACCCTCGCATTTACTTCTCTTACAGCCCCATCTATAAATATATTAAACAACCACGGTGACATCACACATCCTTGTCTAAGGCCTACTTTTACTGGGAAATAATTTCCCTCTTTCCTACATACTCTAACTTGAGCCTCACTATCCTCGTAAAAACTCTTCACTGCTTTCAGTAACCTACCTCCTACACCATACACTTGCAACATCTGCCA
This sequence comes from Cherax quadricarinatus, assembly GCF_038502225.1. NCBI lineage: Eukaryota > Metazoa > Arthropoda > Malacostraca > Decapoda > Parastacidae > Cherax > Cherax quadricarinatus. The sequence goes on from NC_091370.1 coordinate 10,597,403, forward strand.
CATTGCCCCCCTATCCACCTTGTCATACACCTTTTCCAAATCCATAAATGCCACAAAGACCTCTTTAGCCTTATCTAAATACTGTTCTCTTATATGTTTCACTGTAAACACCTGGTCCATACACCCCCTACCTTTCATATATATATATATATATATATATATATATATATATATATATATATATATATATATATATATATATATCGCAAACGGGCGAACTTTTAACATTGCCTCAGTCCACAGCAGGATTCGAACCTGTACACACTGTATCGAAGTACACAGTATTTCTGTGTGTATATACTGCGAATTTAATCCCTATTTTAGGGATTAGAGAAGTGTTGACTGGTGGTGAACAGGTGACGTGCAGCCTTAATGATCCTCGTGTAGTCAAAAGGCTTAATTAAAACCCCATTAACCAACTTAGATGAACTGCAGTGTAAGCGTCAATATTGTTGTGGTTGTTCACTAATTCTAATGGACGGCGTGGAATACTTCTCAAGACGCGGGACCGACCACCTCAAAACTGCTACTTTAAGGCTGATGGACTGATAACGCCAGCTTTACAACTCCACTGCTTTTGCTGTTTTTGTTTACCAATCCCCGTAACTGACGTTTGGCCTATTGTGTAGGCGAAACGTTTCGCCTACGCAGACCAAACGTATTTTTTGCCATTATTGCAACATAACGTAATAATGGAAAACACTGACAAAGACCCTGCTGGCCCATACAAGGCACAGCCTTCTCAATAACACAGATATAACGTGTTATATCTGCTAAGACACACTTTTATCAGAACTGCGTTCTAATAAAAGCGTAAGCGAATGTCTACATTCTCAGACACGGTGTTCCGAGTCCTTGACTCGTTATTTGAATACGGTGAAGGGTGTGGTGTTTACTCCTTGATTGTTAGATATGTCAGTGAAGGAGCTGCTGAAGTATTACCATGGTCAGGGTGTGGTTTGTATGAACTCTAGGCACAAGGGCAGCGGAAAACCAGCATATCATTGTTTATATTTGCTGGGAAAAAGGTCCTCCGGATGTTGTGTTGTGGGGCGAGGAATTGTTTGGGTGTTCGTGTTTACGACTCTGAGGCGTTCAGAGTGCTGTTTTGTCTTCAGTTGTTCGTATCTACGTCGAAGTTCAAAAACATTATATTTGGGTGTTCGTATCTACGTCGCTGAGAAGTTCGAAATGATGCATTATGCTTGGGTGTTCGTGTTTTCTTCCCAGCAGGATTCGAAGCCAGTGTGCAAATTGAACACGTATTCCGTCAACCATCCGGATAAATGGCTACGCTGTGTTCTCTATCCAGACGTTGTAAACATTAAAAGGGAATCAGTGTATTAAAAACTACGTTGCTCTCCAACTCCAAGGCTGAGGGACTAATTACTTCATCTTTTGTATTTAGTTCTACATTCCTCACACAGTCTTTATATTGATAAAGCCACTGGATGGCGAAACATCTACAAATAAAGATGCGCAGATGTTGCACATGTGCCTACTTCCTCACCTCCAGCCAGTGCCTGCTGGGACGAGCTCAGTAACTAGGCAGCGCTCCGTAGCTCTTTAGAAAGGTGCCACTGTTGTTTCTTGGGGTGCGGTTAGGTTTGGTGGTCTAGTGGTGTGGTGAAAAAAGTTAGACCTCGTGATAAGGATGTGAGGGACCAGACCTGGGAAAGTGATGGTTACCTGCTACCTGGAGTCTATCGGGAGGGTGTTCCAGGGGTCAACGCTCCCGCGGCCCGGTTCTTGACCAGGCCTTCAGGTGGATCAGGGTCTGATCAACCATCTCTCTTATGTGTTCTTGCTGGCGTTATATCTTGCTGTAACTCAATGGGTACGTAATCAGAAAAATGCGTAATACTTCCCTACCTTACTGGGGGTCATCACCCCCCGTTCTCGCTCCCAGACCAGGCCTTCAGGATGTTGGCATGATCAGTCAGGATATTAGTGCTAGTAGCATGAATCACAAGGCAAGTATTCCAGTGTAGTTGTTCAGGGACCCTCTGGAATGAATAGTGTGTCCAATTCTCTTATAAGTCTGGAAGTTGCTGGCTTGATCAGCCTTGGCCTTGTGATGAATGGTTTTGAAAACCGACAAGTTGAAAATTGAGACACTTATGCAACATATGGGAATCTTTGTTGAGGAAACGTTTCGCCACACAGTGTCTTCATCAGTCCATTGCAAAGTAGAAATGTGTAAGGAGAGGAGGAGTTTGAGGTAATCAGTCCCTCAGCCTGGAGTCGATGTGTTCAGTCCATCAATCTTGTAGAATATACAGCAAAGGGCCGTAGACGTGGCTTATATACTGTCGTCAGGTGAGGCGAAGCAGGAGGCGGGGTCATAGTGGTACCATCCACTAGTCGAAGTAGGTCTTCGTCCAAAGGTTGGACAAGTGTTGAAGAATTCTTTGTATCAAGATCCCATGATGATGCAGTGTCTTGACAGTTGTGATGAGATCTTGATACAAAGAATTCTTCAAAACTTGTCCAACCTTCGGACGAAGACCTACTTCGACTAGTGGATGGTACCACTATGACCCCGCCTCCTCCTGCTTTGCCGCACCTGACTACCGTATATAAGCCACGTCTACGGCCCTTTGCTGCACATTCTACAAGATTGATGGACTGAACACATCGACTCCAGGCTGAGGGACTGATTACCTCAAACTCCTCCTCTCGTTACACCTTTCTACTTTATATTGGACTGATGAAGTCACTGTGTGGCGAAATGTTTCCAAAATAAAGATTACATATGTTGCATAAGTGTCTCAATCAGCACCTTTGGTTTATAGTAAACATTTCTTAAGATGGCCTGGTGGTTAACGCTCTCGCCTCACACGGCGAGGGCCTGGGTTCGATTCCCAGCCAGAGTAGAAACATTGGACGTGTTTCCTTCCACCTGTTGTCTATGTTCCCCATCAGTAAAATGGGTACCTGGGTGTTAGTCGACTGGTGTGGGTCGCATCCTGGGACACTGACCTAAGGAGGCCTGGTCACAGACCGGGCCGCGGGGGCGTTGACCCCCGGAACTCTCTCCAGATAAACTCCAGATCTCCAGATAAACATATGCAATATTTGGGTATGTTAACTGACGAAACGTTAATTGGCTTTGGGTTCGAGAAGGACCTGCCTAGTATGAGCCAGTAGGCCTGCTGTAGTGTTCCTTCTTATGCAACAGTTAGGTATCTTTATTTCGAAACGTTTCGCCTACGCAGTAGGCTTCTTCAGTCGAGTACAGAAAGTAGGCAGGAGCAGTAGAGATTTGAAGACGATGTAATCAGTCCATCACCCTTGAAGTCGTAGATTTGAGGTTGTCAGTCCCTCAGCCTGGAGAAGTTCTGTTCCAAAGTCTGGAACTTTGGCGCGGAACTTCTCCAGGCTGAGGGACTGATTACATCGAACTGACGAAACTAAGACACATATGCAACATCTGGTTATCTTTATTGTAGACGTTTCGCCATCCAGTGGCTTTATCAATACAAATTCCAGGACATAACTTGAAGATAGTAGAACTATGTACAGAAGATGAGGTAATGAGTCCCTCAGCCTTGAAGTTGGTGCGAAGAGCACCGTAGTCGTGGAGATTCTGAAGCAGAAGCAAGGAGCCTGGCGTTTTTATACTAATGTCCCGGAATTTGTATTGATAAAGCCACTGGATGGCGAAACGTCTACAATAAAGATACCAAGATGTTGCATACATCATAGTTTCATCTTGTCGGTATTGCATACCATTCTTGTGCAACTTACATCGAACTACTACTACTCTCTTTACACCGTTCTTCTTTGTATTGGACTAATGAAGACACTGTCGCGAAACGTTTCTTTAATAAAGATTTCCAACTGTTACACATGTGCCTCTTCACCTCGTCAGTATTATATACCCTGGGAATATATATTTATAAATTACTCAAGCCTTACAAACCTTGAAATATTACAACTAACAACGATCGTGTTTGTCACTACTGCAGAAAGAATGAGATTTCAGTATCGGGGAGGCAATAAACGGTATCTACTCTCCAAAAGGGAAACTAAAAATGAGTGCACTCGTGTATACTCCTTGAGTGGTTTACACACACGTGTCTCTTGGCACGAGAGAGGTTCATGTCACAGGATTTCCTTGATGGACCAGGTGACTAAATTAGCACCATTGTGATGACGTTATTCCTACTGCATTCTTATATTCTTTTACGTCTTAAGACGTTTCAACTGCTTGGATTATTAGGAAGAAACACACACACACACACACACACACACAGTACAAAGGAACAGTAAGTATAACACACACACAGTACAGAGAGTAAGTGTAACACACACAGACAGTATAGAGTAAGTGTAAAAGACACACAATACAGAGGGTCAGTAAGTATGACAGACACAGTACAGAGGGACAGTAAGTGTAACAGACACAGACAGAGAGGGACAGTAAGTGCAACACACAGTAGAGAGGGACAGTAAGTGCTACAGACAGACAGGGAGACAGACATGAAAGTCAGTGCCTTGACCTAATTTCATGCTGGTGTAGGTAACTAGTTGGATTTTGTCGCAAGAATTAGGTTTCAAAGGTGTGGACGGTGACATAACGATACCTGATACCTTACCTCATATTTGCACGGGCAGAGAGTGAGAGAGTGAGAGAGTGAGAGAGTGAGAGAGTGAGAGAGTGAGAGAGTGAGAGAGTGAGAGAGTGAGAGAGTGAGAGAGTGAGAGAGTGAGAGAGTGAGAGAGTGAGAGAGTGAGAGAGTGAGAGAGTGAGAGTGAGAGAGTGAGAGGTGGGGGAGGGGAGAGGGAAGGGGAGAGGAAGAATGGCGGATGTTGAAAAGCAAGGAAGTAGCAATTAAGAAAATGACCTACCTCTCTCTCTCTCTCTCTCTCTCTCAGAAACACGCAGGAACCATACGTAGCTTTAAGACGAGCTATGATAAAGCTCATGGAGCAGGGAGAGAGAGGCCCAGTAGCGATCAGTGAATAGGCGGGGCCAGGAGCTGTGACTTGACCCCTGCAACCACAAATGGGTATACACACACACACACACACACACACACACACACACACACACTTAGCTTTTTATAATATGAAGAAGAGAACCACATATGCCAAGAGACTTATTACCTGGATCTAATCTTAAGCACTGCAGCAGGACCCAGGAGCTGCAGCACAGCCCTGGGAAGCGCACCTCATCAGCACACACTGGTGGAGACTAATTCAACACAGGAGTAACTCGAGTCAATATTAGACACCCTCTTGACAACAATGCCAGGTGGACCGGTGGTTAAGAAACCCCAAGCCCAACACCTGGGGTACAAGAGGTGGGATCCAAGAGGTGGGATCTAAGGAGGAGGATCGAATAGGTGGGATCTAAAAGCTGGAATCTGAAAGCTGGGATCCAAGAGCTGGAATCTGAAGGCTGGGATCCAAAAGTTAGCATCAGAGACTTGGATCCCAGCTCTTGGATCCCAAGAGATGAGGCTCAACTGGTTGAGCGCGCGCGCGCGCACACACACACACACACACACACACACACACACACAGACACACGCGCGCGCGCACACACACACACACACACACACACACACACACACACACACACACACACACACACACACACACACACACACACACACACACAGAAATATAGAAGGCAAAGGACCCAGGAGAATAAGGAGAGCAGTCGTAGAGCCAGAAACGAATATGCACAGATAAGAAGGGAGGCCCAAAGACAATATGAAAACGACATAGCAGCGAAAGCCAAATCTGACCCGAAACTGTTGTACAGCCACATCAGGAGGAAAACAACAGTCAAGGACCAGGTAATCAGGCTAAGGAAGGAAGGAGGAGAGACAAGAAATGACCGTGAAGTATGTGAGGAACTCAACAAGAGATTCAAAGAAGTGTTCACAGAGGAGACAGAAGGGGCTCCAGAAAGACGGAGAGGTGGGGCACACCACCATGTGCTGGACACAGTGCACACAACCGAGGAAGAAGTGAAGAGGCTTCTGAGTGAGCTAGATACCTCAAAGGCAATGGGGCCAGATAACATCTCCCCATGGATATTGAGAGAGGAAGCAGAGGCGCTATGTGTACCCCTAACAACAATATTCAATACATCTATCGAAACAGGGAGATTGCCTGAGGCATGGAAGACAGCAAATGTAGTCCCAATCTTTAAAAAAGGAGACAGACATGAAGCATTAAACTACAGACCAGTGTCACTGACATGTATAGTATGCAAAATCATGGAGAAGATTATCAGGAGAAGAGTGGTGGAACACCTAGAAAGCAACGATCTCATCAACAGCAGCCAACATGGTTTCAGGGACGGGAAATCCTGTGTCACAAACCTACTGGAGTTCTATGACATGGTGACAGCAGTAAGACAAGAGAGAGAGGGGTGGGTGGATTGCATTTTCTTGGACTGCAAGAAGGCGTTTGACACAGTTCCACACAAGAGATTGGTGCAAAAACTGGAGGACCAAGCAGGGATAACAGGGAAGGCACTACAATGGATCATGGAATACTTGTCAGGAAGACAGCAGCGAGTGATGGTACGTGGCGAGGTGTCAGAGTGGGCACCTGTGACCAGCGGGGTCCCACAGGGGTCAGTCCTAGGACCAGTGCTGTTTCTGGTATTTGTGAACGACATGACGGAAGGAATAGACTCTGAGGTGTCCCTGTTTGCAGATGACGTGAAGTTGATGAGAAGAATTCACTCGATCGAAGACCAGGCAGAACTACAAAGGGATCTGGACAGGCTGCAGACCTGGTCCAGCAATTGGCTCCTGGAGTTCAATCCCACCAAGTGCAAAGTCATGAAGATTGGGGAAGGGCAAAGAAGACCGCAGACGGAGTACAGTCTAGGGGTCCAGAGACTGCAAACCTCACTCAAGGAAAAAGATCTTGGGGTGAGTATAACACCAGGCACATCTCCTGAAGCGCACATCAACCAAATAACTGCTGCAGCATATGGGCGCCTAGCAAACCTTAGAACAGCATTCCGACATCTTAATAAGGAGTCGTTCAGGACCCTGTACACCGTGTATGTTAGGCCCATATTGGACTATGCGGCACCAGTTTGGAACCCACACCTAGCCAAGCACGTAAAGAAACTAGAGAAAGTGCAAAGGTTTGCAACAAGACTAGTCCCAGAACTAAGAGGTATGTCCTACGAGGAGAGGTTAAGGGAAATCAACCTGACGACACTGGAGGACAGGAGAGATAGGGGACACATGATAACGACATACAAAATACTGAGAGGAATTGACAAGGTGGACAAAGACAGGATGTTCCAGAGATTGGACACAGTAACAAGGGGACACAGTTGGAAGCTGAAAACACAGATGAATCACTGGGATGTTAGGAAGTATTTCTTCAGCCACAGAGTAGTCAGTAAGTGGAATAGTTTGGGAAGTGATGTAGTGGAGGCAGGATCCATACATAGCTTTAAGCAGAGGTATGATAAAGCTCACGGCTCAGGGAGAGTGACCTAGTAGCGATCAGTGAAGAGGCGGGGCCAGGAGCTCGGACTCGACCCCCGCAATCTCAACTAGGTGAGTACAACTAGGTGAGTACACACACACCCTACTCACGAAACAGGGAGAAAGTGGACCTTAGAGGAGACCAGTGAAAAAGCGGAGCCAGGAGCAATGAATCGATTCCTGCAACCACAAATAAGCGAATACAATTCTCCCTGGCTTTTTAGAAATGGTCGCTGGATAGTGTTCGGTGCGCTGGTGGGAACGACCACACCCTCGCTGTTCTCCAGTAATTTTACTCCCTGGTAAGTTGAACTTTGTAGAGCTACTGACGGGAACTGGGACAGTGTAATGTGAGGTGGGGGGAGAGAGAGAGAGAGAGAGAGAGAGAGGGAGGGAGGGTGTGAGTAAAGGTGAGTGGGTGTAATTGTGTAATTGAGTGAGTGGATGAGAGTAAATGGAACAGTGAGAGAGAGAATGAATGAATTAAGAGAGAAAGAGAGCAAATCCAAAGTATTCCTGCAGCTACGACCTTGACATGGGAGATCGTTCAAGGTCGTCGTCTTATTACAGCAGGAGGTAACGTCAACCACGACGTTTTAACGACCAACCTTAAAACTAGTGAAGGTGAAATATTTAATAATTTTATCCTTCATTATTATTATTATTATTATTATTATTATTATTATTATTATTATTATTATTATTATTATTATTATTGTTATTATTTTTGCTGTTCTTATCGCTTTTTACTGTACGTGAATGGTAAAGAATACCGACAAAATACACATGCAACACTTGGGTATCTTTAATAAGGAAACGTTTCGCCACAGTCCCCTCAAGGAAGGTTCCTTGATGTTGGTGAGGGGCTCTTGATTTAGGAAATTGGATCTGTGCTCCAGTTCCCCGAATTAAGCCTGAATGCTTTCCACATCCCCCCCCCCCCAGGCGCTGTATAATCCTCCGGGTTTAGCGCTTCCCCTTGATTATAATAATAATAATTCGCCACACAGTGGCTTCATCAGTCCTATACAACGCAGTATGGTGAAGATTCGGAGTTCGGGGTAATCAGTCCCTCAGCCTGGAGTCGGTTACATCCACTCCAGGCTGAGGGACTGATTACCTCACTTATTAAAATTAAGACAAAGGTTTAAATCCGACCAGAAAACTCGTTCTCTAGTTATTACATAGCTGCCAATTTATTAAATTTGGCAACCGTGCAAGCTGAACTTAATTTTAACATTGCCCATCAACTTTAAAAGTTTGAAGTCTATCGGAAAAGACATTATTTGGTAATTTTTCTAAATGCTTCGATTCTATGATTTTTTCTAAATTTCCTCAAAATTTCAAATCTGATCCATAATCAAAACATAGATTATCGTTTTTATGGAACGCATCAGAGTTAAAATTTGGTTTGAAACCTATACGACGAAACATTCTTTAGTTATTGAATGAAACCCAATATCACTAATAATAATAATGTTGGTAGAAACGTTGGAGAGCGAAACGTTGTCACAATATAATGTCGCATTAATTGCACATGTCATTTTCACCTAAAATATCACTGGGTATCTTTATTTGTAGACGTTTCGCCCTCCAGTGACTTTATCAATACAAGGACATAATGGGAAGACTGTAGAACTCTATCCAAAAGATGAGGTAATCAGTCCCTCAGTCTTGGAGTTGGTGAAGAGTACCGTAGTCTTCCTTCAAGACTACGGTGGTCAGGTCCAAGTCACCTGGTGGCCCCAAGAGCAGTCAGGTCCAAGTCACCTGGTGGCCCCAAGAGCAGTCAGGTCCAAGTCACCTGGTGGCCCCAAGAGCAGTCAGGTCCAAGTCACCTGGTGGCCCCAAGAGCAGTCAGGTCCAAGTCACCTGGTGGGCCCAAGAGCAGTCAGGTCCAAGTCACCTGGTGGCCCCAAGAGCAGTCAGGTCCAAGTCACCTGGTGGCCCCAAGAGCAGTCAGGTCCAAGTCACCTGGTGGCCCCAAGAGCAGTCAGGTCCAAGTCACCTGGTGGCCCCAAGAGCAGTCAGGTCCAAGTCACCTGGTGGCCCCAAGAGCAGTCAGGTCCAAGTCACCTGGTGGCCCCAAGAGCAGTCAGGTCCAAGTCACCTGGTGGCCCCAAGAGCAGTCAGGTCCAAGTCACCTGGTGGCCCCAAGAGCAGTCAGGTCCAAGTCACCTGGTGGCCCCAAGAGCAGTCAGGTCCAAGTCACCTGGTGGCCCCAAGAGCAGTCAGGTCCAAGTCACCTGGTGGTCCCAAGAGCAGTCAGGTCCAAGTCACCTGGTGGCCCCAAGAGCAGTCAGGTCCAAGTCACCTGGTGGCCCCAAGAGCAGTCAGGTCCAAGTCACCTGGTGGCCCCAAGAGCAGTCAGGTCCAAGTCACCTGGTGGCCCCAAGAGCAGTCAGGTCCAAGTCACCTGGTGGCCCCAAGAGCAGTCAGGTCCAAGTCACCTGGTGGCCCCAAGAGCAGTCAGGTCCAAGTCACCTGGTGGCCCCAAGAGCAGTCAGGTCCAAGTCACCTGGTGGCCCCAAGAGCAGTCAGGTCCAAGTCACCTGGTGGCCCCAAGAGCAGTCAGGTCCAAGTCACCTGGTGGCCCCAAGAGCAGTCAGGTCCAAGTCACCTGGTGGCCCCAAGAGCAGTCAGGTCCAAGTCACCTGGTGGCCCCAAGAGCAGTCAGGTCCAAGTCACCTGGTGGCCCCAAGAGCAGTCAGGTCCTTACATTCTTGAACTACTGGTGTCCCCATTGTATAATTTAATATATTCATGGGAACTCCCATGAAGTGCATGGGAATTAGGAGGCAAGAAAGATGGAGACCAAGAAGAGAAGTTCTAAATCCTTGGAACAAGAGCCTAGGATGAAGTTTGACTCAAGATGGCACAGACCACGTGTTGATCTGATTGGCTGGGAATTAATGGACTGATGGACCATTATTTGTGATTCCATTCGTCTGATCATTTCTTCCTATTTTCTCCCTCTTCCTTATCACTTCTTTCCTTTTCTCCCTCTTCCTTCCCATTTCTCATTTACTTTAGCCTCTTCCTTTCCATCTTCCCCCTTCTATGGGAACCGTGTGCAAGGTGACCAGCACATTGGCTACGTCACTGATGACGACACTGTCCTTCCTGGACCTTGATTGGTTGTCGTGGAGATCTTGGTAGGAGTGTATCATGACGTCATTGTCCTTCCTAGACGTTAATTGGCTGTCGTGGAGTTCTTGGGAGGAGCGTATCATGATGTAACTGTCCTTGCCACACGTAGATTGGTTGTGCCCAGGATCGGGGAGGTGCGAGGGGCGGGGCGTGGCATGTGGATGCTATATAAGGCGGTGAGTCTGGGGTGAGCACTCAGTCAAGGCTGACCAGAGGCAGTAGCATCATCAACACTCACACAGGTAGTGCAGCGTGGGCGTGTGGCTTCCTCCAGGATGGGCGTGTGACCTGCTGATGCAACGGGCGCACTGGAAGGATGTGAGAAAAGGGTGTAGTGAGGCGTGGAACGGATCTAGTGAAGGTTGGATTGGATCTAATTAGGGGTGGAATAGATCTACTGATGGCTGGAATAGATCTATCGAAGACTGGAATAGATCTATCGAAGACTGGAATAGATCTATCGAAGACTGGAATAGATCTATCGAAGACTGGAATAGATCTATCGAAGGCTGGAATAGATCTATCGAAGGCTGGAATAGATCTATCGAAGGCTGGAATAGATCTATCGAAGGCTGGAATAGATCTATCGAAAGCTGGAATAGATCTATCGAAGGCTGGAATAGATCTATCGAAGGCTGGAATAGATCTATCGAAGGCTGAAATAGATCTATCGAAGGCTGAAATAGATCTATCGAAGGCTGAAATAATCTATTGAAGGCTGAAATAGATCCTTCGAAGGCTGGAATAGACCTATCGAAATCTGAAATAGACCTATCGAAGGCTGGAATAGACCTATCGAAGGCTGGAATAGACCTATCGAAGGCTGGAATAGACCTATCGAAGGCTGGAATAGACCTATCGAAGGCTGGAGTAGATCTATCGAAGGCTGGAGTAGATCTATCGAAGGCTGGAGTAGATCTATCGAAGGCTGGAGTAGATCTATCGAAGGCTGGAGTAGATCTATCGAAGGCTGGAGTAGATCTATCGAAGGCTGGAGTAGATCTATCGAAGGCTGGAGTAGATCTATCGAAGGCTGGAGTAGATCTATCGAAGACTGGAGTAGATCTATCGAAGGCTGGAGTAGATCTATCGAAGGCTTGAATAGATCTGTCGAAGGCTTGAATAGATCTGTCGAAGGCTTGAATAGATCTGTCGAAGGCTTGAATAGATCTGTCGAAGGCTTGAATAGATCTGTCGAAGGCTGAAATAGATCTGTCGAAGGCTGGAATAGATCTGTCGAAGGCTGGAATAGATCTGTCGAAGGCTGGAATAGATCTGTCGAAGGCTGGAATAGATCTGTCGAAGGCTGGAATAGATCTGTCGAAGGCTGGAATAGATCTGTCGAAGGCTGGAATAGATCTGTCGAAGGCTGGAATAGATCTATCTCAGGCTGGAATAAGTAGGTAAATATAAAACATCTTTACTAGTGAGCTAAATAATGTGTGTGTGTGTGTGTGTGTGTGTGTGTGTGTGTGTGTGTGTGTGTGTGTGTGTGTGTGTGTGTGTGTGTATGTATGTGTATGTATTTGTTTTTATTAACATATCGGCCGTTTCCTACCAAGGCAGGGTGGCCCAGAAAAGAAAAACTTTCACCATCATTTACTCCATTACTGTCTTGCTAGAGGCATGCCTACACTATAGTTATAAAACTGCAACATTAACACCTCTCCTTCAGAGTGCAGACACTGTACTTCTCATCTCCAGGACTCAAGTCCGGTCTGCCGGTTTCCCTGAATCCCTTCATAAATGTTACCTTGCTTACACTCCAACAGCACGTAAAGTCTTAAACACAATTTGTCTCCATTCGCTCCTATATAACACGCTCACACATGCTTGCTAGAAGTCCAAGCCCCTCGTACACAAAACTTCCTTTACCTCCTCCCTCCAACCTTTCCTAGGCCGACCCCTACCCCGCCTTCCCTCCACTACAGATACATATACTCTGTCATTCTGTTTTGTTCCAGCCTCTCTACATGTCCGAACCACCTCGACAACCCTTCCTCAGCCCTCTGGACAACAGTTTTGGTAATCCCGCACCTCCTCCTAATTTCCAAACTACGAATTCTCTGCATTATATTCACACCACACATTACCCTCAGACATGACATCTCCACTGCCTCCAGCCTTCTCCTCGTTGCAACATTCACCATCTATGTTTCACACCCATATAAAAGTGTTGGTATAACTATACTCTCATACATTCCCCTCTTTGCTTCCATGGACAAAGCTCTTTGTTTCCACAGACTCCTTACTGCACCACTCACCTTTGTCCCCTCATCAGTTCTATGAGTCACCTCATCTTTCATAGACACATCTGCTGACACGTCCACTCCCAAATATCTGAATACATTCACCTCCTCCATACTCTCTCCCTCCAATCTGATATCCAATCTTTCATCACCTAATTTTTTTATCCTCATCACCTTACTCTTTCTTATATTCATTTTAATTTTCTTCTTTTACACACCCTACCAAACTCATCCACCAATCTCTGCAACTTCTCTTCAGAATCTCCCAAAAGTACAGCGTAATCAGCAAAAAGCAACTGTGACAACTCCCACTTTATATTATATTCTTTATCTTGTTATCCCACACCTCTGCCAACACCCGAGGATTCACTTCTCTTTCAACCTCATCTATAAATATATCGAACAACCACGGTGACATCACACATCCCTGCCTAAAGCCTTCTTTTACTGGGAAATAATCTCCCTCTCGCCTACATACTCTAACCTGAGCCTCACTGTATAATATGTAATGTCGTGCCGAATAGGTAAAATTGGTCAATTAGCAAGAACTCGTTTAAATTTAAGTCCTTTATAAAAAAAATTCTTATATGTTTAAAGATATATTTTTTTTCATTTATGTAAATGTAAAAATTAAATTTTGTACCAAAAGAACCTTAGAAAACTTACCTAGCCTTACTATAACAAGCGCAATATAATTTAGCCTAAACAACTAAATATATTTTTGATTAGTTTACAATAATTTTATAATAAACAATGACGTATATTTATTCGTTAGGTTCAGAATGATTTTTGCGAAATTATTGCATACACAAATTTTCGCTTGCCTTATTCGGCAAGAAGAGCGTTGCTATTTAAGCCAAACTCGCAAGTTTTACCTATTTGGCACGACATATATGTATGTGTGTATGAAGCTATACACCCGCATGGGTCATTCAGCACAAGGCGTGGTACAGGTTCGATCCTCCGTCTGTTTATTGCTAAAACACACACTTTCTGGTCTTATTAACTGCACAGATTAACATAATTGGAACAGTTACATTTGTTTTGGTAAATATTAATATCACTCGCATGTATCTCGTGTAAAAAAATAAGTTACATTTGGGCATGACACTGTAATCTGGAGTAGTGAAACTTAATTTACAAGCCGTTTACAGTTTTTTTTGCACTGGTTCTGGTTTTTGACCTACAATCAATTTACAAGCAAAACTTTAATCTTTGTTATGAAATCATGGCGGAGTTTCTCGGACTATTGTTGCTTAATATACAGACAAAATATAGGGGAAAAAACGAGACGTATCGTGTTAGTCTCGTCTGTTCGGTCACTCAGATCACTGACTCTGATTGGCAAGGCGGTGATGGATCAGCCGGGGCTGGACGTGCGGCCCACAGCCAGGGGGGGTTGCTGGCAGTTGCCTAATATAAGGCTTTTATTATGGCTGAGGTTAAGTGGCTGAAATTCCCGATCGCCTACAGCGCGAGCCATTTAGCGAGTGAGCCATTTGTTGCAGTCTGTTAATTATAACGTACCGAGTCCCACATCTGAGGGACTGGGGACCTTCTAATTACCTCAAACTCCTCATTTTCCATCTTTCTTTGACTAAAGAAGCCACTGGATAACGAAACGTTTACCGAATAATGATACTCGAATGTTGCAAAAGTCTCATTGATCAACTTGTCAGTTTTATAAACAGTTTATTCACATCCCTCAACACTAAACATTTCACTCTGTGATGTCTTTATACCAAGGTCATCAATCATCTTGACCAGAGATAAACATCAAGTTCCTTTACTTTCGTATTCTTTCATTTCACTGTTGCTGTTCCTCTCGTTCCCATCCCCTTTTACCCTTTTTCCTCTCCTCATTTCAATATTAATTACTGTTGACTACTAAACATGTTAAGTCAAGAAACTGTTACGTAATGATCATTACAATTTCATTATTTGGAAACCGGACTGAAGAGTCTTTAGTAGACCTCGGCCAACCGCAGTCACCGCCTCTGCCATGGGACGACCCTCCCAAAAATCGTCTTCATATGCAGAAAGACCCCTTATGTCGGGTAATTTTTTTCCCCTGACGAGTGTAGCAACACGTGTTCTGTGACGTGCTTATCCCTCGGTCTACGTATCGTCACAATAACAGCATACCGTACAATGTAACAGTTCGTCAAAATAATTCCTTTATCGTCCCAAAATCTCCAACTTCCCTGTAAATAACTCTGTTCTGTATTAAATGTCAGATCCATTCATTACCTAGGCTATCTCAATTTATTAATCTCCAAAAAATTGCTCTTATTTCCGGAAAAATTGGGCGACAGCACCAAAGATGAGGAATTAGACATACAAGACATGAATTAGACATGCAAGACATGAATATCCGAGGACTTGTCGCTTGCCAGTTATTTATTGGGAAGCACAGTGTCTGCACTCTGGGGGAGGGGTATTGATAGGTTGCAGTTTTATAACGTTAGTGTAGGCGCACCTCTGGCAAGACAGTGAAGGAGTGAATGATGATGAAAGTGTTTCATCTTTTTTAGGGTCACTCTGCTTTGGTGAGAAACGGCCGATGTGTTGATAAAAATATCGTAGATAATCTACCAAGGTAAAAGACGGTGAGGGGCTGCTGTACCGGGTTACCACATGGAGAAGACCCGTGCCAGGACCCGTCCTAGGGAATCTTAACTATACCGAGGGTAAGTGATCGCCTGGCAGTAGAATCAAGAACTCAGTGCCAAGATGACCTCTTGATAGGTCGGGAGCGTTGTGAGGGCGTCCGTCTCTGTACGTGACATTCTCCAGTGATATTAAGTTTCCAGTGCACTGTGGCCTTATCTTCTAGGCCTTTTTCTTATAGTGGAGGGCGTAGTGCTGGATGAGAAATGCTGGATGTTCGATCCTCCGACCTTTGAGACAGGAATAGATAGTCTTGACCTGGCCATTGCTGGCCGGAATGACAACAGCGATGCATGTATTGTGACATTTAACTCTTAGGAGAGCCTTTTTTTATATATAAGAAAAGGCTTTTTCTTTTCCTCTAACACACTAGCCGTCTTCCACTGAAGGAGCGACCCACGATAGAGGAAACACATTCACAGTCATTCAGTTAATCGCTGTCTTATCAGAATTGTGCTATCACCGTTCAAATGAACCTCCGAACAGCAACACCCCTACACTCAATATATAAAAAATCTTAAAGATAAATACTGACACAGTAAAGGCTTCTCCCTGCCAAACCTCATACCTCTTAACACCTGTTTAATAAATACATTAAGCAATATGCCCTTTCAGATTTTTCTGTATACATATTACCAAGATTTTCTTCTGCATGGTGCTTTTTTTCCCGGAGGGCATTTTGGATTACCCCCCTACGTCCCCCCAGAAAATCACACCTGAGTGTAACCTCTAAAATGCCCTCTGATAAAATCTCGCCACATAGAAGAAAATTCCACTACTGAAATTGATACCCTAAATTCTTTTAAACTAATTTCTCGCACCTGTAATGCCTTTGCAAGACTCGCGAAATCGAAATAACACGACTGCAGACAAATCATGATACAGGTGGGGTTAGAACTCATGGCGAGTCTTAAAACTCCAGGCCAGTGCGTAAACTACTTGCCTGGAGCTTCATGACTCTTGCCATGGATCTAACTCCCCTGTACCGTGGTTTGCCTTTGCAAGATGCGCTAAACCCGCTTGGGTTATTTAAAACTAGGCTTGGTGACGGCGCGATAACGGGGCTTGAGCTCTAGGGTAGAGGATGATGCATGGTATTCATAACGTATTAACAGCGAATGGGAAACTTAATGCTACTCTTCGTCTGGGTCATCCAGCAGCTAGAAAAGACGTTTCTCTCTAGAACGAAATTAGACGTCTAGTTTTTCCTTAGTCATATGGGTTATCTGCAAAATGTTCCAGTCACGTATTGTGGGCTGCTTATGAAATGTTCCAGCCACGGTATCGTGAGCTAATTATGAATTGTTACAGCCACGCCACTGTAGGCTACTTGTGAATTGTTCCAACCACGGTATTTAGACTAAGAAACTTCAGAAATAAGCATTATTTACCTACAAAATACTAACATACGTTAGTATGTTCCAGGCATGCTAACGTAAGTTAACTGGGAGCACGTTAGTTATAGGGGAGGTATTTCAACTAAGTTGGACTCCCTCCTTCCTAGAGGTCATCACGACCTCTCTAGTCAACTACCTCCTCTGGAACTGTCCACTGAGCCTTGAGGTATTTCCTGTGAGCTGTGGAAATCAGGCCCTCGATTGGTACTGTAGCAGGGAGGTGTAAGTTAGGTAGGCTACAGTACAGGAATCAGAGAGGTGTAGATTAGGTCTACTATACAGACTACAGAGACGTGTCGGTCAGGTCTACGATACAGACTACAGGGAGGTGTTGGTCAGGGCTACGATACAGACTACAGGGAGATGTAGATCAGGTCTACGATATAGACTACAGAGAGGTGTCGGCCAGGTCTGCGATACAGACTACAGGGAGATGTAGATCAGGTCTACGATATAGACTACAGAGAGGTGTCGGCCAGGTCTACGATATAGACTACAGGGAGGTGTAGGTCAGGTCTACGATAGACCAGACATCTGAGGTAAAGGTCAGAGTACTATAGACTAGTGGTTATCACTGACCTTCTTATGATGGATGGGAGTCTCTTAATAAATTCTCTCTCCACCACATCTTCCTCTCCTAATTCTGCTACTGCTATTGCTACTGTTATTTATTGCTGCTATTAGTACTGCTATTGCTGCTATTACTATTATTGCTACTACTACTATTGCTAGTACTACTATTGCTAGTACTACTATTGCTAGTACTACTATTGCTAGTACTACTATTGCTAGTACTACTATTGCTAGTACTATTGCTAGTACTACTATTGCTGCTACTATTATTGCTGCTACTATTGCTACTGCTACTATTGCTACTGCTACTATTGCTACTGCTACTATTGCTACTACTATTGTTACTACTACTATTGCTACTACTACTATTGCTACTACTACTATTGCTACTATTGCTACTAATACTATTGCTACTAATACTATTGCTACTAATACTATTACTACTACTATTGTGGCTCACTTAAATTCTCTCTCCACCTATTCCTACTTATTCTATTACTGCTAGTAAAACTACTTCACTATTACTAACACTAACATTTCTGCTAGATCTACTAAAACTATACTTATAGCACTACTTAACTATTCCTGCTACTATTACTACTACTAATATTAACACTAGGAGTTTGTAAATTAAAGCGTGGGGGTTAATACTAGAGCTTAAGTTGATATAGTAATTGGTGCTGTTTTGGAGATGGTATTAGAGTAGGGGTCTCCAACCAGGGGTGGGAGATGGTATTAGAGTAGGGGTCTCCAACCAGGGGTGGGAGATGGTATTAGAGTAGGGGTCTCCAACCATGGGTGAGAGATGGTATTAGAGTAGGGGTCTCCAACCAGGGGTGGGAGATGGTATTAGAGTAGGGGTCTCCAACCAGGGGTGTGAGATGGTATTAGAGTAGGGGTCTCCAACCAGGGGTGGGAGATGGTATTAGAGTAGGGGTCTCCAACCAAGGGTGGGAGATGGTATTAGAGTAGGGATATCCAACCAGGGGTGTGAGATGGTATTAGAGTAGGGATATCCAACCAGGGGTGTGAGATGGTATTTCATAAGAGGTGCGACAAAGTCCTAATAAAAGTCTAATTCCGTTTCCTTCACCAATAGAAATTTGACTTCATCATCAAAGGTGATATCACTTTGATAGGTGATGCAACTTTAATCAAACATTCCCTAGGGGTGAGAGGCGTAGAACAGGTTGGGAACCCCCGTGTTAGAGGCTTCTATCTTCTTCCCCTCTTAATCTTCTTCCTCTTATAATTTTCGTGTGATAGCCTCGGTATGGACTTCAAGTGCTCTGCTCTCTTGTCCATATTCTTCTTTTCCTCTGTCCTCTTCTCTTTCTCTCTCTCTTCCTTTATTTATCTTCTTCCCGCTCTTCCTCCACTGTGACCAGGTAGCGCAGTCTAGTTACCCTGACCTCGATAATAGGGTGTATACACCTTTTAAGGTACCTAGGCAACTGTGGAATGTGGCTACACTGACACACACATTTTTCTTATTTTTCTTCTTCTATAATCATCAATTCCACCATGATTTTGCAATTATTTCTGAAAATAAAGAAATTATCAGGTGATTATTAATGATTATTGTCTGACCTTTCAGTGGTTAGATTTGTTATTGCTTTTTTTTACCGTCTTTGTTCGGGTAATTGCCCTCAGTGTGTCATTTGTTACTGTCTGAGGAGAGACGATGATTGGGGGGTGTTTTTATTTTCTTTGTGAGGCTGTGTTGGGTCATGTTCTTGTGTGGGTGTGTACTTGTGTGTGGTTGCAGGGGTCGTGTCATAGCTCCTGACCCCTCCTCGACGCTACTAGGTCCACTCTGCTAAAAAAAAAAACTTACCGTGTCTCATCTTAAAACTATGTACGGATCCTGTTTGTGTATGTGGGTGTGTCTGTACGCACCTGTTTGTATTTGTGTGGGTCGATACATAGCTCCTGGCCCCGCCTGCTACTGGGTTACGTACTTGTGTTACCCCTTCTCTCATAACCCGTGTAAACATGTCTAGTCTCTTTTTTTTGTCTTTATCCGCCGTTTGTTGTAGTCTTAGTGCCTGTTAGATAAATGGACACAGATGCAACTAATGTGACACTTTGTGGCATCGTTTTGATCTTCATAAGTTTTGTCGAGGTACTTTCTTCTCCCCTTTCTCCACTCAACTTTCCAATAAATTCTCAAAGCTTAGAACTCCATAATCAATGGTTCTTAATGCTTCCCCATTAGTTTCTGCGTTGTCATATTCAGTAACCCGTACACAGGAGAGAGAGGAGCTCCTTCTCTCTTTTCTGTAAATGGCCAGTCGGACCGAAACGTCGTTGTAAGATCCTCTCTCCAATGTGCGAGTTATTTGTGTATTGTTCCAGTCACGGTATTGTGCCTTCTTGTTCTTCGTCATATTCATTTTGTGTGAAAACCACATCTAGTCTCGCTGGTTCACCTCCTCCCATCATTCTCGGTGTTTTCTTCACATGTTGACTGAGAAAGGTCTTAACTGTGTCAAATTTCGCTTTCATGTTAATAGTCCTTCATAAGGGTCCCAGATTTAAAGTCTGTCTCCTTGTTGTTAATAATAATTATAATAATAACAGATTTATTTCTATAAGTACATGTACAAGATATACAGGCCTAGCTGACATCAATGACATACTACTATATAGAAAGCCACTTGTCAGGCAAATTAGGTAAGTTTTATCCCAGGATGCGACCCACACCAGTCGACTAACACCCAATTACCAATTTTATACTGATGGATGAATATAGAGAACAGGTGTAAGGAAACACCCCTAATGTTTCAACTCTCCCCTGGAATCGAACCCGGACACCTCACCGTGTGAAGCGAGAGCTTTTGCCACCAGGCCACGGGCCACCGTCAACAGTTGGATATCTTTATTGTTGAAACGTTTCGCCTACACAGGTTTCTTCAGTCAAATGCAGAGGCAGCAGGTGTAGTAGTGACATGTAATCAGTCCATCAACCTTGGAGAAATAGTATTTGAGGTGGTCAGTCCCTCAGCCTGGAGAAGAGTTCAGCTTAATGATCGGGAGCGATTCGAGTGTCTTAATTATCAATACTATTTTCGACGCAGTCTCCTTGTGGCTAAAGTTGCCTCTCACTAAGTGTTGCCAGTACGTGAATCATTGCCGGTACGTGAATCATTGCCGGTACGTGAATCATTGTCAGTACGTGAATCATTGTCAGTACGTGAATCATTGTCAGTACGTGAATCATTGTCAGTACGTGAATCATTGTCAGTACGTGAATCATTGTCAGTACGTGAATCAGTCAGTACGTGAATCATTGTCAGTACGTGAATCATTCTCCTGGTGTTTTCCTTTGTTGGTGGGTAATATATTACTACTATTACTATCGTCTCTCTGGACACTTCAGTACCGGTTATATAGTCTCTGACTTCTCCCCCTTTCATGTTTCCTAGTGCCTGAACTCTCCCCCTTTCATGTTTCCTAGTGCCTGAACTCTCCCCCTTTCATGTTTCCTAGTGCCTGAACTCTCCCCCTTTCATGTTTCCTAGTGCCTGAACTCTCCCCCTTTCAAGTTTCCTAGTGCCTGAACTCTCCCCCTTTCAAGTTTCCTAGTGCTTGAACTCTCCCCATTTCAAGTTTCCTAGTGCCTGAACTCTCCCCCTTTCATGTTTCCTAGTGCCTGAACTCTCCCCCTTTCATGTTTCCTAGTGCCTGAACTCTCCCCCTTTCATGTTTCCTAGTGCCTGAACTCTCCCCCTTTCATGTTTCCTAGTGCCTGAACTCTCCCCCTTTCAAGTTTCCTAGTGCCTGAACTCTCCCCCTTTCAAGTTTCCTAGTGCCTGAACTCTCCCCCTTTCATGTTTCCTAGTGCCTGAACTCTCCCCCTTTCAAGTTTCCTAGTGCTTGAACTCTCTCACTTTCAAGTTTCCTAGTGCTTGAACTCTCTCACTTTCGAGTTTCCTAGTGCTTGAACTCTCCCCCTTTCATGTTTCCTAGTGCCTGAACTCTCCCCCTTTCAAATTTCCTAGTGCCTGAACTCTCCCCCTTTCAAGTTTCCTAGTGCCTGAACTCTCCCCCTTTCAAGTTTCCTAGTGCCTCAAAACTCCAGTGATTTCTGAATAAATACTCTCCCTCGTTTGGTTATCTTTTTTCCCTATTGTTTGGTAGCGCTCTGGGAATACCGGATTGGCTATCATCATTGAGAGTTTTCTCTCCGTTATAGTTGCTACATCAATGTTTTCTTACCCTTCTCTTTTATAGCTTCACTATTGTTGCTTAACATATCTACATTTGAGACCCTTACTCTATAATTTTCTTGTTGCTCATTTATTCATCTCTCTGCCCCCAGCATCTTTACTTTGGTCTCATGGGTAGATTCCTCTGATAATACCTATTTCTTCCCCTCCTCCCCCACACCTCTCTCTCTCTCTCTCTCTCTCTCTCTCTCTCTCTCGCTCGCTCGCTCTCAAACACAGACACACACAAACATGGAGGCAGGAACCATACATAGCTTTAAGACGAGGTATGACGAAGCTCAGGGAGCAGAGAGAGAGAGAGAGAGAGAGAGAGAGAGAGAGAGAGAGAGAGAGAGAGAGAGAGAGGACCTAGTAGCGATCAGTGAAGAGGCGGGGCCAGGAGTTGAGTCTTGACCCTTGCAACCACAATTAGATGATTACAATTAGGCGAGTGCGCGCGCGCGCAAGCGCGCGCACACACACACACACACACACACACACACACACACACACACACACACACACACACACACACACACACACACACAGAAAACTCTCGCATACACACGACTCTCTTTCTCACATAAACGTATACACAGCCACAAACCCTATGCCCCATACACACAACTCTCTCTCTCTCTCTTTTACACAGGGTTTGACAAGGTTAAGGATCCCTAGCTTTATTGACAAGCTATTTACAGGTTAAGGATTCCTAACTTTATTGGCAAGCTAAGAGCTGTTACCTACATCAGCTCATTTGAAAGCATTTTTATTGTTATGAGACATACAAGTAGGGAACAGGATGAAGTTGGAGCCATCTGTGGGCCAGCATTTTCATTTGATCAACTGACTTTATCGCGTTGACATCATTATGCTGTACGAATGTGTTCCATACTCGAGTCATCCTGGGTATATAGGATCTGAGATGGAGTGAAGTTCTGGAGAAGGGTACAGCCAGAGTGAAGTTGCTGCTTTCTGCCCGTCTTGTGGCATAAAAGCTTGTTTCACGCTGTCCTCGAAGTGGATCCAAGTGTGGTGCTTTGACAATAGTGGCCTTGTACATAACAGTAAGGCCACCCACATCCCTCCTATGTTGAAGGCTCTGCTGAAATGACAGATCTATCCAGGATGGGTCCAGGCGAGAGATGAGACGTCTTGCTCTGTTTTCTACTGTCAAGCAGTCGCAGATGAGAGGGGGGGGGGCAGGCAAACCAAGAAAGTGGAGCATACTCAAGGTGTGAGTGTACTTGTGCCTCTACAGAATCTTGCAACCCCTACTGTCAAGTAGATGCGAGATACGGCGAAGTGCTGTAAGCTTCCTGGCTGCCTTGTTTGCAAGATTTAGAACATGGTTCTTCATGGTTAGTTTGGAGTCAAATTTCACCCCAAGGATATCAACTTCTCCAGGTGCCAACACCCTCCCATTCATCCTTACTACTGCACCAGCATTTCCATTATGGTGCCTAGAGACGATCATCATTTGCGTTTTCTCAGGTGCAAATATTACTTGTCATCTATTTCCCCAAGCTGATATAGCTCTCAGCTGGTGATTGATGTAGCTTAGAGCAGCTGGCATTTCTTCTCTTGGATAAGTGAATGTCAGTGTGCAGTCGTCTGCATATGCATGTGATTCTGGGATGAGATGAAGGTCGTTGAAGTAGACATTCCATAGCAATGGTCCCAGCACGCTTCCTTGTGGAACACTTGCCCCAATAGGATGTCTTGCTGATTCCGTTCCATTGAGAACTACACTTAGAGATCTGCCATGAAGGTAATCACTGAGGAGACATAGCGTAGAGCCTGCAATTCCCAGTGCTTGAAGTTTTGCTAAGAGGCCCTGGTGCCACACCCGGTCGAAAGCGCCAGCAATGTCCAGTGCTACCACACAGCTGACTTTGGATTCATCCAGTGACTGGTGCCACTTAGTGGAGAGGTTTAACAACAGATCAGCAGCAGAGTAACCTTTCCTGAAGCCATATTGACGATCACAAAGTAGTGAGTGGTAGTCAAAAAACTCTGTCATTTGTCTTGAGATTATTGTCTCAAGGATCTTACCAGTGATTGACAGGAGTGACACTGGTCTGTAGTTGCTGATTTCTGCTCTGCTCTTCTTTTTGTGAACAGGGACTACATTTGCCTCTTTCCATAGAGAGGGCCATTTACACTGTACTAGGCAGTGCTGAAAGATGCGAGTTAGAGGTGCTGCTAGCTGGTCTGCACATCTCGGCAATCTCTCTCTCTCTCTCTCTCTCTCTCTCTCTCTCTCTCTCTCTCTCTCTCTCTCTCTCTCTCTCTCTCTCTCACCCTCACCTATATACCCTCCACGCTCTATAAAAGACACTTTATTAGCACCATTGTAACCCTGTCTCACTATACAGACAACACCCCGCTGCAACGACTACACTTTCACTCAAGTTATTAACTACCAGTTCTGCTTGTTCTCCCGCCCAGATATAACAAGAAAACTGTTCTTCATCACAGGGACACCGCCCTTGTGCTCCTCCTACGTCTGGCAGCAGTCTCTTTATTTACGTTTTTCTGGGAGCAAATATCTATTTTTTTTATTGCGTGACTTTATGCAGTTTATTCTAATTTGTTCTTAATATTTTTTTCTGTTGCATTAATATATTTAAAATATAGTTAACCGAACTGGTTAATATAATATAATTATTTTTTTTATTATCACACTGGCCGATTCCCACCAAGGCAGGGTGGCCCGAAAAAGAAAAACTTTCACCATCATTCACTCCATCACTGTCTTGCCAGAAGGGTTCTTTACACTACAGTTTTTAAACTGCAACATTAACACCCCTCCTTCAGAGTGCAGGCACTGTACTTCCCATCTCCAGGACTCAAGTCCGGCCTGCCGGTTTCCCTGAACCCCTTTATAAATGTTACTTTGCTCACACTCCAACAGCACGTCAAGTATTAAAAACCATTTGTCTCCATTCACTCCTATCAAACACGCTCACGCATGCCTGCTGGAAGTCCAAGCCCCTCGCACACAAAACCTCCTTTACCCCCTCCCTCCAACCTTTCCTAGGCCGACCCCTACCCCGCCTTCCTTCCACTACAGACTGATACACTCTTGAAGTCATTCTGTTTCGCTCCATTCTCTCTACATGTCCGAACCACCTCAACAACCCTTCCTCAGCCCTCTGGACAACAGTTTTGGTAATCCCGCACCTCCTAACTTCCAAACTACGAATTCTCTGCATTATATTCACACCACACATTGCCCTCAGACATGACATCTCCACTGCCTCCAGCCTTCTCCTCGCTGCAACATTCATCACCCATGCTTCACACCCATATAAGAGCGTTGGTAAAACTATACTCTCATACATTCCCCTCTTTGCCTCCAAGGACAAAGTTCTTTGTCTCCACAGACTCCTAAGTGCACCACTCGCTCTTTTCCCCTCATCAATTCTATGATTCACCTCATCTTTCATAGACCCATCCGCTGACACGTCCACTCCCAAATATCTGAATACATTCACCTCCTCCATACTCTCTCCCTCCAATCTGATATTCAATCTTTCATCACCTAATCTTTTTGTTATCCTCATAACCTTACTCTTTCCTGTATTCACCTTTAATTTTCTTCTTTTGCACACCCTACCAAATTCATCCACCAATCTCTGCAACTTCTCTTCAGAATCTCCCAAGAGCACAGTGTCATCAGCAAAGAGCAGCTGTGACAACTCCCACTTTGTGTGTGATTCTTTATCTTTTAACTCCACGCCTCTTGCCAAGACCCTCGCATTTACTTCTCTTACAACCCCATCTATAAATATATTAAACAACCACGGTGACATCACACATCCTTGTCTAAGGCCTACTTTTACTGGGAAATAATTTCCATCTTTCCTACATACTCTAACTTGAGCCTCACTATCCTCGTAAAAACTCTTCACTGCTTTCAGTAACCTACCTCCTACACCATACACTTGCAACGTCTGCCACATTGGTTCCCTATCCACCCTGTCATACGCCTTTTCCAAATCCATAAATGCCACAAAGACCTCTTTAGCCTTATCTAAATACTGTTCACTTATATGTTTCACTGTAAACACCTGGTCCACACACCCCCTACCTTTCCTAAAGCCTCCTTGTTCATCTGCTATCCTATTCTCCGTCTTACTCTTAATTATTTCAATAATAACTCTACCATACACTTTACCAGGTATACTCAACAGACTTATCCCCCTATAATTTTTGCACTCTCTTTTATCCCCTTTGCCTTTATACAAAGGAACTATGCATGCTCTCTGCCAATCCCTAGGTACCTTACCCTCTTCCATACATTTATTAAATAATTTATTAAATAATTAATATAATATAATTAACATAATTAACCGAACTGGTTAATTAGGCCGAACTACTTTAAAAATTGTAATTTGTTTATATTTTCTTTTGCAGATAGATAATTTTTTTTAATGGAAAATGGTTTCAATAAACAATTTTGGACCAAAGCTAATTTACACACTTCACCTAACCTAATTTACACACTTCACCTAACCTAATTTACACACTTCACCTAACCTAATTTACACACTTCACCTAACCTAATTTACACACTTCAACTAGCCTAACCTAACCTAATTTACACACTTCACCTAGCCTAACCTAATTTACACACTTCACCTAACCTAATTTACACACTTCACCTAACCTAATTTACACACTTCACCTAACCTAATTTACACACTTCAACTAGCCTAACCTAACCTAATTTACACACTTCACCTAGCCTAACCTAACCTAATTTACACACTTCACCTAACCTAACCTGACCTAACCTAGCCTAACCTAACCTAATTTACACACTTCACCTAACCTAGCCTAACCTAACCTAATTTACACACTTCACCTAACCAAACCTGACCTAACCTAACCTAGCCTAACCTAATTTACACACTTCACCTAACCTGACCTAACCTAACCTAATTTACACACTTCACCTAACCTAATTTACACACTTCACCTGACCTAACCTAATTTACACACTTCATCTAACGTAACCTAAACTGATCTAACCTAACCTAACCTAATCTAACCTAACCTAATCTAACCTAACCTAATCTAACCTAACCTAACCTAATCTAACCTAACCTAATCTAACCTAACCTAATCTAACCTAATCTAACCTAACCTAATCTAACCTAACCTAATGTGACCTAACCTAACGTAACCTAACTGACTCACGAAATCGTAATGACACGATTGCAAACAAACCATACCCCCGGCCGGGATTGAACCCGCGGTCATAGTCTCAAAACTCCAGCCCGTCGCGTTACCCACTAGACCTAACGTAACCTAACCTAACGTAACCTAGCCTAACCTAACGAATTTATTTTAAGCCAAATTCTAATAATAGGTCAGCTTAAATGTATTATTTAAGTCATATATATGTGTGTGAGCGTGTTAGGAGTGAATGGAGACGAATGGTTATTGGGACCTGACGAGCTGTTGAAGTGTGAGCAGGTAATATTTTGTGAAGGGACTCGGGGAAACCGGTTAGCCGGACTTGAGTCCTGGAAATGGGAAGCATAATTCCTGCACTTTAAAGGAGGGGTTTGGGATATTGGCAGTTTGGAGGGACATCTAAATAGTCGTATCTGAGCGTCTCTGCGAAGACAGTGATTGTGTATTGAGTGGTGAAAGTGTTGAATGATTAACATATTCGCTTATTGGGGATTTTCTTTCTTTATGGGTCACCCTGCCTCAGTGGGAGACCACCGACGTATAAACAAATTCACTTGACGTGAAAGTTTGTGATTTTCACTTTTTGCTAAGATAGTTAAGTGGATGACTGAAAACGTCAAGCGGATCTCCGTTTTCTGTGTGCACGTCAGATCTTTTTCAAAACCCCTTATCTTATATTTTATTTATTACCGTTTTGGTAACCTATAACTGGGCAATTTTTATCGATACTGGACAATCTGGCTTAACTTTAACCCAACATAACCAAAAAAAAAATTCGTGAATCGAGAAATCAGTAACTTTGACTGTTTTTTTTTAGGTGTTAGTCTGTGTAATTTACACGAAAGAAACAGGCTTAGACATGCTGGTGTCTAGTAGACATTCTGGCGTCTAGCAGACACTGGTGTCTACCAACACAGGTGTGACGGTGACAGCAGGTGAACATCTACCGGTTCACAATACAACTATCAGCTTACCGGTCTGAGTAGAAAGTCGCACAACTTTTACTCTGCTCCATCCAGCAGTCGAAATTTCTTCTGGTATGCAGCAGACATCCTTCTCGGTACATAATAGATCTTCCTGTCTATTTATAGAGACCATTTCCCCACAATGAATTTTCAGGCCTCTGAAATTTGTTATTCAGAATAACTTTACTGAGGATTCTAAGTTGCTGCTCAGTTTTGGGATGTAAGAATGTCCGTCTCCTTCAGCTCCTTTGGTACTCCTCTGATGGACCAGGTGTCTCAGCTCCTTCAGTACCCTTTTTAATAGTGCCCTAATTATTCCAAAGTGCAACTAATGTGACATTTATTGTGGCAACGTTTCGCTCTCCAGGAGCTTTATCAAGCCATTACAAACAATACATGGACACAGAGGGTATATAAAGGCTCTGAGTGAGGTGCAATACTAGTGAGGTACCATTTCGATGTTCACTAGTGGTAGTGGTAGTAGTAGTAGTAGTAGTTTTACCTGGAGTTTACCTGGAGAGAGTTCCGGGGGTCAACGCCCCCGCGGCCCGGGGCGGGTAGAGCAATTAATTCGTACATGAGTAAAAGGATATAAAAGCTATTACTTGGGTAACGAATTAATTGCTCTACCATATTGTATTATTTTTGTTACTACTACTACTACTACTACTACTACTACTAATACTACCACTAGTGAACATCGAAATGGTACCTCACTAGTATTCACCTCACTCAGAGCCTTTATATACCCTCTGTGTCCATGTATTGTTTGTAATAGCTTGATAAAGCTCCTGGAGAGCGAAACGTTGCCACAATAAATGTCACATTAGTTGCACTTGTGTCCTTTTACAATACTTTTGTTGGTGGGTTGGTTTTGACATGGACCTACCAACAGGCTATAAACCGGTTTTTGATTAATGAAAGGTGGGTCGAGTACCAACCAGGTCTTGAGCTGCATGACCCAGTAGAACTTACTGACAACACAAGAAAAGAAAAAATTGTTATGGTAATACCGACAAGATGTGGACAATGTCACATACCGTTCAGGACATTTATTATAGGAAACGTTTCGCCACGTATAGTGACGAAGCCATTGAAATAAATGTCTTGAACTGCATGACTTAAGAAATCGTAATGACACGATTGCAAACAAACCATACCCCCGGCCGGGATTGAACCCGCGGTCGGGCTGGAGTTTTGAGACTCTATGACCGCGGGTTCAATCCCGGCCGGGGGTATGGTTTGAACTGCATATAAGTGTCGTTTTCCACATAAAAGAACACTGCAACAGGCCTACTGGCCTATACAAGGCAGGGTCATCTCTAAACCAACCATTCCCACCCACTACTTTACATAAAAAAGGAGGAACACTGCACCAGGTCTACTGACCCGTATTAGGCAGATCTTTCTGAAACCCAAACCCACTAGAAAAAAAATATTTGCCCAACCCATTTTCGATACATACCTTTTCCCAAAGCTACCCAGGATCTTTTTTATATATTGAGAGCACATCTTGGGCAGACAAAATACATATATATAGTATAACACTGTGGAGAACAATAAGTATAATGGTAATGGCTTGATAAAGCTCCTGGAGAGCGAAACGTTGCCACAATAAAATGTCACATTAGCTGCACTTGTGTCCTTTTACTTTACATATAATAAGTATATACATAAATTATTAAAAACGTTGTTGGACACAGGAGAAGCAACCCGTCACAGACAAAAACAAAAAAGAAAGACCAAGCGTACTATACATCACTCAAGCCTCCTATCAGTATATATATAAGAAAAGCACATGAAATTATCACACCATACTCGTGTAGGTGCAAGTACAAGAAACAACACACATATATATTATTGTAAAAGTAGCGCATATTCCTGATAAATGTATCTGTATCCCCCGGAGGTAAACACACCTCCGCCGGAGGTACACACACCTCCCCCGGAGGTAAACACACCTCCGCCGGAGGTACACACACCTCCCCCGGAGGTAAACACACCTCCGCCGGAGGTACACACACCTCCCCCGGAGGTACACACACCTCCCCCGGAGGTACACACACCTCCCCCGGAGGTACACACACCTCCCCCGGAGGTACACACACCTCCCCCGGAGGTACACACACCTCCCCCGGAGGTACACACACCTCCCCCGGAGGTACACACACCTCCCCCGGAGGTACACACACCTCCCCCGGAGGTAAACACACCTCCGCCGGAGGTACACACACCTCCCCCGGAGGTAAACACACCTCCGCCAAATACACTGGCCACAATTACTAAATTATCATGTTGTTGTACACATACCTAGATATATCATCATGCATAGTAAAGACTATCAACAAATCAAGTTCACATCACAGGCTTCCATAACCTAATGCGAACACATAAATAGAAACTACTCCATCACAACCTTTTCACTGCACAAAAGTCAACTAGCAAAGCAAAGGTGTATACAAGAGACAAGTTGCAAATTCAGTCTCTCCAACACTCCTTACCCCCCTCTTCCCCCCCCCTCATTTGGGCAACCGCCCACTTTCTCTCATCATTACACATAACCCTGTCAGTCTTATAGCCGTACATGAGCATATAACCTGTCACAGCGCGACAGTTTCACAATCACTACGATCCTCACCCAAGCATCCTTACAGCCTACATGCGTACATTACCTCTAAAAAATTATACACCTCCACCCTCTAATATATGTGATGGTAAGTGACCAAGCAAGTGCAAAGCCATATATACGTAGAGAGTAATGCAGTCATCATCCCGTGGGACACGTATGCAAAAGTATAAACCGATAATCCCCACACCCAAACTGGATGGCACTTTTATTCCGGCTGTCATCACCCTTGCATCCCAACACCTACTAACCACACTGAATCATCCCTTGTTCACGTCTAAGTCCATCGCCCCCCCTCCCCCTCACACACACACACACACACACACACACACACACACACACACACACACACACAGATTAAGGGAAATCGGCCTGACGACACTGGAGGACAGGAGGATCAGGGGAGACATGATAACGACATACAAAATACTGCGTGGAATAGACAAGGTGGACAAAGACAGGATGTTCCAGGGAGGGGGCACAGAAACAAGAGGCCACAATTATAAGTTGAAGACACAAATGAGTCAGAGAGATATTAGGAAGTATTTCTTCAGTCATAGAGTTGTCAGGCAGTGGAATAGCCTAGAAAATGACGTAGTGGAGGCAGGAACCATACACAGTTTTAAGACTAGGTTTGATAAAGCTCATGGAGCGGGGAGAAAGAGGGCCCAGTAGCAACCGATGAAGAGGCGGGGCCAGGAGCTAAGACTCGACCCCTGCAACCACAAATAGGTGAGTACACTCACACTCACACTCACACACACACACACACACACACACACACACACACACACACACACACACTCACACACACACACAGTCTCACACACACACACACACACACACACACACACACACACACACACACACACACACACACACACACACATACACACACATACACACACACACACACACACACACATACACACACACACACACACACACACACACACACACATCTATCGAAACAGGGAGATTGCCTGAGGCATGGAAGACAGCAAATGTAGTCCCAATCTTTAAAAAAAGAGACAGACATGAAGCATTAAACTACAGACCAGTGTCACTGACATGTATAGTATGCAAAATCATGGAGAAGATTATCAGGAGAAGAGTGGTGGAACACCTAGAAAGGAACGATCTCATCAACAGAGCCAACATGGTTTCAGGGACGGAAAATCCTGTGTCACAAACCTACTGGAGTTCTATGACATGGTGACAGCAGTAAGACAAGAGAGAGAGGGGTGGGTGGATTGCATTTTCTTGGACTGCAAGAAGGCGTTTGACACAGTTCCACACAAGAGATTGGTGCAAAAACTGGAGGACCAAGCAGGGATAACAGGGAAGGCACTACAATGGATCAGGGAATACTTGTCAGGAAGACAGCAGCGAGTCATGGTACGTGGCGAGGTGTCAGAGTGGGCACCTGTGACCAGCGGGGTCCCACAGGGGTCAGTCCTAGGACCAGTGCTGTTTCTGGTATTTGTGAACGACATGACGGAAGGAATAGACTCTGAGGTGTCCCTGTTTGCAGATGACGTGAAGTTGATGAGAAGAATTCACTCGATCGAAGACCAGGCAGAACTACAAAGGGATCTGGACAGGCTGCAGACCTGGTCCAGCAATTGGCTCCTGGAGTTCAATCCCACCAAGTGCAAAGTCATGAAGATTGGGGAAGGGCAAAGAAGGCCGCAGACGGAGTACAGTCTAGGGGGTCAGAGACTACAAACCTCACTCAAGGAAAAAGATCTTGGGGTGAGTATAACACCAGGCACATCTCCTGAAGCGCACATCAACCAAATAACTGCTGCAGCATATGGGCGCCTAGCAAACCTCAGAACAGCATTCCGACATCTTAATAAGGAATCATTCAGGACCCTGTACACCGTGTACGTTAGGCCCATATTGGAGTATGCGGCACCAGTTTGGAACCCACACCTAGCCAAGCACGTGAAGAAACTAGAGAAAGTGCAAAGGTTTGCAACAAGACTAGTCCCAGAGCTAAGAGGTATGTCCTACGAGGAGAGGTTAAGGGAAATCAACCTGACGACACTGGAGGACAGGAGAGATAGGGGGGACATGATAACGACATACAAAATACTGAGAGGAATTGACAAGGTGGACAAAGACAGGATGTTCCAGAGATTGGACACAGTAACAAGGGGACACAGTTGGAAGCTGAAGACACAGATGAATCACAGGGATGTTAGGAAGTATTTCTTCAGCCACAGAGTAGTCAGTAAGTGGAATAGTTTGGGAAGCGATGTAGTGGAGGCAGGATCCATACATAGCTTTAAGCAGAGGTATGATAAAGCTCACGGCTCAGGGAGAGTGACCTAGTAGCGATCAGTGAAGAGGCGGGGCCAGGAGCTCGGACTCGACCCCCGCAACCTCAACTAGGTGAGTACAACTAGGTGAGTACACTCACACTCCCAGCGGTGAGCCCACTGGAACCCCGGTTGACAGTCCCAATCCATGCCCCAGCCATGACAACCCCCCCACTACAAAGCTAGTAAGATCGCAATAGTTAAACCACGATAACCTGTGGGGAAGGCTCCCTCGCACCACGATCCATATATTTCCCTATTCCTGCAAACTGTCCTATAGAAAGTAGCTGCCATTACCTGTTTCCTCACAACCCAATCCCCATTCTCACGCATACCCCACGACACGTACACAAAATCTACCATTGAATATGCCAATGCTCGTTGCGTACTCTCTGGCACCCCTCCCACATCCAAAACGAGCGCTCTCAACTCTGGTATGCCCCCCCCTCCCACTCGTCTCACTAGCCTACTCATCTAATCCCGAACATTCCCCAAACATTCGCAAAAATACACCGCATGATATGCCGTATCCTCTCCACCACACACCCCACACCCACTCTCCTCTACTACTCATCTCACCCGTAGAACTGCTTTTGATGGCAAAATGCCATGCAGGAAACGGAACATAACCTCCCGCACCCGAGGCCTGAGCTTCAACTTACGAAAACTTCACCAAATATCTCCCCATCCATACATGGGATATATTCCCTCCACCGGCACCACCACCCGGCTCCCAATCACTCTCGCCAAAACCCCCACGTGGATCTTGCCAGGCTCCCGAAAGGACCATGAGGGTATGCAGCAGCACCTCACATTCCCTCAACTCTGCACCCACATACCACCTCTTCACTCCCTCATACAGAAGCTTTAACCCCCCACACCCCACGACTCGTACATACTCCCTTCGTAAGTAAACACATTTTACCCAACGCCGCAGATCCAATAACCCTAAACCCCCTGATGTTCCGGCAGCATTACCACCTCCCTCCTCAGCCAATCACACCCAGAACCCCATATAAACTTAAACACCCTCTTTAAGATACTCGTAATTCCTTTCCCCGTTATGGGGTAAACTGCCGCCAAACCTTACTGTATAGTAACGTGTTTACCACGATGGCCCTCTGCAACAATGTCAAATGGTATGGTCGCAAACTCCCCAATCTATGCTGCACCCGTTCCACAATGCGCTCGGAGTTCCTCTCTCGACAGCACTTGATCCTCCATAACACTATGCCACATATCTTTAAGCTATCTACTACCCTCCACTCCACACCAGCATCCCAATCTCCATGCCAGTTCCAATTTCCTAGCTGTAGTAAGCATGATTTCTCCACATTGACCCTCATCCCTGTAGCCTCCCCAAAAGTACAAATGACCTCTCCCACCCCTCTCAAACTCTTCCCCTCCCGCGCGAGTACCGTCGTGTCGTCAACATATTCTACGATCCCTGGCTCACACCCCACCTCCCCTATCCACCCCCCCAGATACATGCCTCAATGAGTCTATAATTGGGTCCTGAACACAGGCAAACAGAATTTGAGAAAGTGGACATCCTTGCCTGAAGCCCCGCCCCATACGTACCGCCTCCCCTATATGACCATTGATTTGCACATGCACCCGTGCCCCTCGATACAATGTCTCCACCCATTTCGCAACTTCCTCCCCAAATCCCAGCTTGAGAAGGATCCACCGCAATGCTTCCCATTCCACATGGTCATATGCTCCCTGCCAATCCAAAGCAAGTAAGCCATCCCCTTTTCTCCCCAAACCCTCCACAAACCCCCTAAGACGTTCGTGGCCCTCGACCATAGATCTGCCAGGCAACCCGTATTGCCCTCCCGATACGACACGCTCCACGACGCATTTCAGGTGATTACCCAGTATTTTTGCAAACAATTTATAATCCACACATAGTAAAGAAATCGCCTGATAATCCTTTAGGGTATTCTGGACCTCTCCCTTCGGGACCAGAACAACTACCACTGTGGCTCGTAATTCCCCAAACATCCCCTTCTCCTTCATGATATTCATTAACTCCACCAGAAATCCACTCATCAACTTCCAATTCTGCAGGTAAAATTCACAGGGCAATCCATCTATCCCCGGAGTCTTTCCTGTATGCATGCTCACCAATGCCCGCTAAACCTCGCCCTCATCTATCTCCCCACCCAGCGCTACTTGATCACTACGCCCCAATGAACATGGCACTAGCTCACTAGCCTCACCTCCCACTCCACTACTCCCCAAATACTGCTCATACCATGCATCCGCATAACCACTCATCCCCTCTGTCGTCCGCAACACTTGCCCCTCCCGATAACCCTCCACTTCAGAGTGGACGACTAACCTACCAACCTCAGTGGCTTTCTGATGGTGCTGCTGACCCCGTAAAGCACACGCCAATGGTCGATCGCTCCACAACACCTCCTCAACCCCCCCCCTGCACACACACTGCATTAAACTGTTCATTTTGCAGCTCACGAATCCTTCCCTTCAACGTTTCTATCTCCTCCACAGGATATACTCCCCCGTGTCCACCTCTTCTGTAGCAATCCCTCAACCTACCCTCTAGGTATTGAATGAGCCAATACGATTGTTGCATTATGCGTTTCCCTTCCCTCACATAAAACTGACGTATTCGTCCCTTAGCCACCCCATCTCACCACCCCAGCAAATCCTCTACACCCCGCCTTTCCTCACTGAGCTCTGCCTACAACGCCTCGAAGCCTCCCTGCCCCTCCTCATCACCTAAAATCCTCGTATTTAGTTTCCAATAGCTCTTGCACCTCCTGGCCAGCCCATCCCACCCCAGTCAACCACAACCGCCCTATGATCAGAATATTCCACTTCCACCGTCCGCGAGGACTCTACTCTCACCTGCATTGTGACGTACACCCGATCTAGCCTCGCCGCATATCTATGTCTAACTAAAGTGTGCTCCACCTCCCAAGCCCCACCCCCAAATACGTCACGGGGAGACACATCTCTCAGAAGACCACCTAGGATAGTTGAAAAATGCCCCACCCCACGAGGCTCAACGTCTGCCCTGCGAATAACACAATTCCAATCCCCCCCCACGATAGCAACAGCTGGTAAAGAGCGGAAATAATAAACGAGCTCATCCCTCACGAAATCTGCTTTCAGATGTGCATCACTCTCCGCGGGTGCATACACACACACAAACGCCACTCGCTCGCCCATCCACCATCCATCCACTCTTATAATACGCCCCTCACCCCCCCTTCACTTATACTAACCACAAATGGGCTCGCCTCCCGGAGTAGGACTCCCACCTCTCCCTTCAGGCGCCCTGTCTGCATCACAAAAGCCCTATATCCATCCACCTCCAATACACGCCCCACCTTGATATTGTGCTCTTGCACAAAAACGACATCCACTCTATGCCGGCACAAGAAACTTGCAAACCACGCACGCTTCACATCCTGACACAAACCATTAATGTTAACTGTCATACACCTTAGGCCAGCGGTGATTTCTTCTCCCTGTGCTTTGACACCTTCACAACGCCACCATGTCCCTTCGGACCTCCTTTACGCATGTGTCTACTGGCAGCCCTGACCCCTCCCCGGTCCAGCTCCCGGTCTGAAGTCCCCGAGGGACCACCACCATCTTCTTCCACCACCACTACCTTGCTGGTTCTCTGTGCTGGAGTCAGGACATCAGGTACACACGTTGCACATGTGTGTAATTCATTATCTTTACGAAACACAGTAACTCTCACATCTCTTCACTCTGTCTCCTCTACAGTTCTCAGCCATGGGTTTTTCACTGTGTCTTCTCGTCACCACGGTGGTGGCATCCGTCGCTCTCTCCAGCGCTGATAAAACTCCTCAACGACCTCTTTATCGGACTCTCAGGTCGTTCCAGAACTTCAGAAATGACTTTTCCTCCAGCCCTGGAGGCAGATATATGTGAGTAACTGTGGCAATGGCTCTTGGAGTTCCCTGCCCTTTTTTTTCAACATTTCAACATATTTCTTATTAGAAATGAAATGAAAATATTGAGTTTGTTTCCATTCAGGTTAATTCACAAACTGGCAACTGTAAAATTCTTTGTGGCATTCAGGTTAATTCACAATAATTGTATCAACTGTGAAATTCCGATACATTCAGGTTAATTTAGTCATTGTGGCAACTGTGAAATTCTTTGAGTGAATCAGGTTAATGTACAATCGTTATTATAAGTGTAGAGTGACAGGATAAGGTGTGTAAACATTCAAGATTCTTGTGATTGTTACCCCGGTGAATGACTCGGTTATTGAGTTATTTTTGAGTCAGAGGTAACAGCGGTCTCGCTTATCCTCAGTAACACTCGTTTGTCGCTCCTCAGTTTCGTGTATCACGTTGGAGACAGTGAACGCCATGAGGAACGCAACGAGGAAGGTGAAGTGCGAGGTCGGTACTCCTTCGTGGCTCCAGAGGGAGATGAATACCAGTTTAAGTATGATGCTGATGCTGACGGGTACCGCGTGGAGAGTGACGCCCTTCCCTCCGCTCCTGAAGACACTGACGACGTCAAGAGGGCCAAGAAGGAGTTCTTCGAGGCCTACCAGAAGGCCCTCGAACTCGCCGAAGACGACGACTACGAGTACTCCGAGGAGAGCCATGAGGAATCCGATGAGGAAGAGTCGAGCGAGGAATCCGACGAGGACTTAGAAGACGATTCAGAGGAGGAAAGTCAAAGACACTTCCAGGGAGTTCCAAACTTTGGATTCCGTTACCCTTACTCTTTCAGCGGGAAATAGAACCTTCGTCAGCATGACGAAACCACAGGACGAGTCTCCTAGTTAGCTTTCTCCTAGACAGCCTTACGCCTCTACCTAGCCATCCCATGACAGTCTTCTAGCGATCAACACGAGTTTTTACCCCTAGCCAGCATCTCGCCACACCCATCATAGCCAGCGCTGCTTCAGTCCCTCTGTCCTTCAAGGGAAAACCGGGCAAAACAAACAACAGTTTCCAAACCGGTATAAACCTTGGCAATCAATATCGACAAATTGGTTTATAAAGACATGTAAACAAAAACTAGGACATAGAAAACGGTTTCGGTCCTGGGACTTTTAGTGATCAGGGTCCCAGGACCGAAACATTTTGTAATATGTCATGGTGTTTGTTTACGTGTCCTTTTAAACCAAATTCCACACTGCACCTCGGTAAACCATCACGTCTCGGATAAAAGAACACAACTGCAACTAATGTGACATTTTACTGTGGCAACGTTTCGCTCTCCGGGAGCTTTGTCAAGCCATTCACTCCTGGAGAGCGAAACGTTGCCACAATAAAACATCGCAGTAATTGCAAATGTGTCCTTTTACCTAAGATATTGTGGGTAATTCAACCAACATTATTACACCACGTCTCGGTATTTAAAAAAAAAATCAAGGCTAAGGAAAAGATCCCCCAAATGACTATCTTTATGGATTCACCTCGTATCCTGTAGCTTATAAAACAGTGTATATGTTTGTGTGTGTGTGTTTTATATATATATTTATATATATTATTTATTTGATGTCTCTTTCTAGTCCAGTATCGATTAATTTGAGAAAACACGTGATTTCGGGTAGGTCTCTTGATCCAAGGAATAATAGCTATGGTTTCCTTGAATCAAGCCTCATCACCTTCCCTTGTCCCAAGCGTTAAACCCCGTACAGATTTAACGCTTATTCATATATTTTAAACATAATTTTGTAGAAAATATCTCTTAGCGAAAGCTCAATATTTAATATATTTTAGAGATATTTATGAAAGTCAATATATTTTGCTATTATATGAATCGTATGAGACTGCCATTACCGTATGAATGTAGTGATGGATGAGTGTGTTCGTATGTATTGTTGGATGACAGAGTATGTAACTCTTGAAGGTTGAAAGTCTTTTCATATGTTGTACACAATTGCTTTTGTATTATATATAAATGCAATATTTGTCTTTTGATTTTCCTTGTGTATTGGCCTTTTCCCACCGAGGCAGGGTGACCCAGAAAGAAAGAAAAACCCATAAAAGAAAAAACTTTTATTCAATACTTTCACCATCATTCATACATAATCATATATATATATATATATATATATATATATATATATAATATTATAAATAGGGAAGTACCACCTCTATAGCTGGACTGGGGACCCTCATCCTCAGAGAAGACAATAAACGTACCTCAGGGAAAACTCAAGGTTCTCACCGGAGATGTTTGAATATTTTCTTCTCCTACCACCCCCTATATATTTTACATTCTTTGTGAACATTTATTAATAGAATAAATTTACAGAAAAATATGAACATGAATACAATGGTACAATGTATTAAAGATCATGAATTTCCTCCAGCTCCTCCGAAACCGGACGCGAGCCAAGTATGCAGCAAGCATTTCCCCTCTGGATGGCGACGCTGAGGCGCTGGAACATGAAAGTGGCTGCCCTTGGGTCCCTAGTAGTGTCGATGAGTCTGGAACCCAATTCTTTAAGGAAACGTGTGGCATTTTTTCCCCATGATCCTAAGGTCTCTGCTCCCACTGGGACAAACTGATACTGTTGGCTTATGTCCCTGTACTTGCTGACCTTTACTCCTCCCTGTGGTCAGCAGCTCCTCCCCGTCGTCCAACACTGTGATGGATATTGGTGTCAGCCAGTGTGGACACAGGTATAGTCCCATATAATATAAATTAATGTAGATAAATTATTGATACGAACTAGAAGGAAGGATAGAGAACAGCCCAAAGCTCAGCAATCACCGAGACTGATAGGTTCACCACTATCACATATAATACTCCCCAGAGGATGTCATGAGATGAGAGAGGCAATAGAAAACTGAAGAGGAATCAGCACTTTACGGAAAGGCAGCAACGGAGGTTTGTAGACTGGAAGACCTGTACCTACCCTCAGGTTCTTTTGTACCCATGAAATCGTTGTGTATCATGAAGGTTGAACCTGCAGATGTTAAACATGTGCAAAACGTGATGAAGGCTCTGTCCTTTGTCTTTTAATGGCCTGGTCTCTGATCTGCCAGGCTGTTTGTGACTCGAAATTCTTGAAGGGTTTGTTGCTAGTGCTGAATTACTCTTTCAAATTATTCCTGTACCGCCAATCAAGTCTGTACCGAGTCAGGATATTATAGGAGAGTACAGACAGGAGGCACGTCTGTCTCGAACTTGGGAGACGGAGGATGAAGCCTCCAACACGTCTTGCGCTGAATGACCTACATTGGTTTAGTGCTTAAAATTAATATTGAACTGTATCAGAAGACCAAGGGACGATTGCAAGAGTTCGTTGCTCTTCGTTGCCTATAGAAAATTAAGACCAGCAAGGCGGAGGCTGGAGTCAGTGGAGATGTCATCTTTGATAAGTGTGTAGTGTGAATATTATGTAGAGAATTCGGAGCGTAGAAGACAGTGTGGTTACCAGAGATATGCTCAGAGGGTTGAGGAAGATTTTTGCGGTTCGAACATTTAGTGGAGCAGAATATGATGTCGAGGAGAGTATGTAAATTGGGGGCTTATATATCTCCGTTTCTCCAACTTAGGAAGGGTAGAGGTTTTGAGTGCTGGTGGCATGAGCATCCAGCAGGCTTGCCTGAGCATGTTAGGGTGGAAGCGAATGGAGAATGAATAATTTTCATGAATTAACGTGCTGTTGGAGTATGATTAGTGAAGCATTTATGGAAAGATTCAGAGAAACCGGCTATCAGAACTCGTCTTGTGGAGGTGGGAAGTACAGTGCTACTCTCTGATGGAAGGCTGGGCTTGTAGCAGTTCAGAGGGTTGCAGGGGACGCATTTTCTCCCTCCTGTAATATACCTGTGAATGGCTTCGAGAGTGCCTGATGCCAGGCTTTCTTATTGACCGCTTGATCAACCAGACTGTAGTTGGCAGCAAACCAATAATCCCACCCAACTCTAACAACCTGACTGAAGAACACAACACAGCCAAAACTCGGTATAAGAGAGCTCTCGATCCCCAGAAACTGAAGCTGCCATTCCCTTGGATCAAATCTAATTACCTACCATCTCCCCAGGCCCAATATCACCCCCTATCATTCTTGCAAAAAGCAGTTCTCTCCCCACGAAACTTCACCCCGCCAGGTGTGTCGAAATTCGACCGAGGAATGCGCATTTATTTCTCAAATCGACCACTTCCAAGGAGTCGATCACCTTGGTCGACCCAGTAGACCCCAAAAAAATATATGCCTCTGACCTATGCTCAAAAATTACTCCCGGGAAAATCTTACATTTGACACCTATTATTTCTTTGCTCGCTGCTGTTAATTTTACTTTCGGTTTTAAAAGGGAATATTGATTTTCTGACATAACAAAAAAAGGCACAATACCGTAACTGGAACGATAAACAAATAACCCGCACATAATAGAGAAGCTTACGACGACGTCTCGAGAGGGATGCCCGGGTGTTGCGCATGTGTCTTAATTTCATCTTGTCGGTATTACATACTATTCTTCTACTACTACCACTACTACTACCACTACTACTACCACTACTACTACCACTACTACTACCACTACTACTACCACTACTACTACCACCACCACCTCTTCCTGCCTATATATAGCCGTCCTGCTCCACTTCTGGTTAGTGTGACTTTGTCAATGGTCCAAGTCTGACCGAAACGTCGTCGTAAGCTTCTCTTTTATGTGCGGGTTATTTGTGTTTCTGACAGAAGTTGTGTTTTTAGCAATGACAGGTCTCTTGATGAGGAGAGGGAGGGTTCTTGATTCAGGTGATGGGGTCTTGATTCAAGAAGTGGGGGTCTTGATTCAAGTGAAGAGATCTTGCTTCAAGATCATCATCTTGGCTCACTTTAAGTGATCTTGGTTCAAAGATTTGGAGCTTTACTGAATTCCCCAAGGCTCCGATGCACTCGTAAGAATTTAGCGCTTTCCTATGATCATACTGCTACTATCATTATTCTACTCCTGCTATTACTTATTACTATTTTTACTATTACTACTAGTATTACTAAAAATACTGCTAGTAATACTGGTAGTATTACTAGTACTAGTATTACTAGTACTAGTATTACTAGTATTACTAGTACTAGTATGTATCACTAGACACAGCAGCACACTAGCAATTAGCATACTAGCACATAGCACCATCTAGCATACTAGCACACTAGACACTAGACACCACAATATGCAAGTTACTAGCACACAGTACTACTCAGCACACTAGTATCACTAGTATACTAGCACTACAGCATTACTAGACCACTAGCACTAGCACACTAGTAATTAGCACCACTAAGCCACTAGCACCACCAGCAACTACTAGCACACCAGTACATCAGCACCACCAGTACACTAGCAGCTTACTAGCATACTAGCACCACTCAGACATAGCACCACAGCACACTAGCACCACTAGAAATTTAAAGTAATACAGACAGCAATAGCAGTACCAGCATAGCACCACTAGTATACTAGCACCACTCAGCACACTAGCATACTAGCACACTAGCACTACTAGTACACTAGACCACCAGCATACTAGTACCACTTCAGAAATACTAGCACCACTCAGCATTACAGCACACTAGTACTACTAGTATTACTAGTACTACTAGTATTACTAGTATTACTAGTACTACTAGTATTACTAGTATTACTAGTACTACTAGTACTAGTATTACTAGTACTATTAGTATAACTATTAGTATTACTAGTAGTACTAGTGCTAATAGTATTACTACCGCTATTGCTTCTACGACGCCTCGTACTTTTATGCTAATTAATTATGATTACAAATTATTCTAACAAATGAAAGAAAAATGTGATAGATGAAGATATAATGAAGGCAGATGAAGATATAATGAAGGCAGATGAAGATATAATGAAGGCAGATGAAGATATAATGAAGGCAGATGAAGATATAATGAAGGCAGATGAAGATATAATGAAGGCAGATGAAGATATAATGAAGGCAGATGAAGATATAATGAAGGCAGATGAAGATATAATGAAGGCAGATGAAGATATAATGAAGGCA
Organism: Cherax quadricarinatus; assembly: GCF_038502225.1. Lineage (NCBI taxonomy): Eukaryota > Metazoa > Arthropoda > Malacostraca > Decapoda > Parastacidae > Cherax > Cherax quadricarinatus. Next base: position 10,640,271 of record NC_091370.1, read on the forward strand.
GATGATATAATGAAGGCAGATGAAGATATAATGAAGGCAGATGATATAATGAAGGCAGATGAAGATATAATGAAGGCAGATGAAGATATAATGAAGGCAGATGATATAATGAAGGCAGATGAAGATATAATGAAGGCAGATGATATAATGAAGGCAGATGAAGATATAATGAAGGCAGATGAAGATATAATGAAGGCAGATGAAGATATAATGAAGGCAGATGATATAATGAAGGCAGATGAAGATATAATGAAGGCAGATGATATAATGAAGGCAGATGAAGATATAATGAAGGCAGATGATATAATGAAGGCAGATGATATGATGAAGGCAGATGAAGATAAGATGAAGGCAGATGATATAATGAAGGCAGATGAAGATATAATGAAGGCAGATGATATAATGAAGGCAGATGAAGATATAATGAAGGCAGATGAAGATATAATGAAGGCAGATGAAGATATAATGAAGGCAGATGATATAATGAAGGCAGATGATATGATGAAGGCAGATGAAGATAAGATGAAGGCAGATGATATAATGAAGGCAGATATAATGAAGGCAGATGATATAATGAAGGCAGATGAAGATATAATGAAGGCAGATGAAGATATAATGAAGGCAGATGATATAATGAAGGCAGATGATATAATGAAGGCAGATGATATGATGAAGGCAGATGAAGATAAGATGAAGGCAGATGATATAATGAAGGCAGATATAATGAAGGCAGATGATATAATGAAGGCAGATGAAGATATAATGAAGGCAGATGAAGATATAATGAAGGCAGATGATATAATGAAGGCAGATGATATAATGAAGGCAGATGATATGATGAAGGCAGATGAAGATAAGATGAAGGCAGATGATATAATGAAGGCAGATATAATGAAGGCAGATGAAGATATAATGAAGGCAGATGAAGATAAGATGAAGGCAGATGATATGATGAAGGCAGATGAAGATAAGATGAAGGCAGATGATATAATGAAGGCAGATATAATGAAGGCAGATGAAGATATAATGAAGGCAGATGAAGATAAGATGAAGGCAGATATGATGAAGGCAGATGAAGATATGATGAAGGCAGATGAAGATATGATGAAGGCAGATGAAGATATAATGAAGGCAGCAACACTCAGAACTTAAGGTCAAGAAGCTCAACTCTGATGTTCACTAACATCTGAAGCTGTAGTCGTCCCCCCCCCCCCGAAACAGAGGAGGTTCACCGTGACCCCCAAGTCTCCTTAAGGAATTCCTTAGAACCTCCTGTAGGTCAGCACATGGTGGAGTTCAGGAGCGGCGCCTCGACCCTCTCCACTCACAACTAGGTCACTACAGTGTGGGGTAATCCATTGACTAGGGCGCAATGTTGTGTGTGCCTGAGTTATGGCTCCCGGCTCCATGTGTCTTTTTTTTTTACCGGGGTTGAGTCCTAGCTCCTGGCCCCGCCTGTTTAGCTTCATTGACAGGGATGACTGATTTCTGAGTCCTGTCATATCTTGAAACTGCGTAATGAATTCGCCTCCATTACTTCCCCATCCAGTTCACTCCACTTCCCCGACGCTGAAAAAGTACATCCCATTATCCCTCTGACTCGCGTTTCTAACTTCCATCTTTGTGATCCTGTATCTGGTCCCAGAATATATAAAATGTCTCAAGCGCACAATAAATTCCTCTGAGAATTTTAAATGTCTTCTCTTCCAGGGTGGTCAGCTTTGTGATATTTAGGCTTTTAGGCCCTTTTTTTTAGGTCTTTAGGTTTTCTTGATGTTTTAGGCTTTTTTAAGCTTTTAGGCTTTAGGCTTTTTTAGATTTTCTTTAAGCTTCTTTTTAGGCTTTCTTTAGGATCTCGTCACATTGCTCCCCTCTCAGCTCTGTGCCTAACCAGGCTGCAAACCTTTTCACTTCCTCAACCCTTTTAAGATTCTTGATCGGAAGTGGGTTCCATGCTGGTGCTGCAGATTCTAGGGTGTGCCCGACATATGCGTTTGACAGACTCTTGAAGGTTTCTGTTGAGATTCCTGAAGGTTAACCTAAATTTGCTAGTTTCCATTTGTGAGATCTTGATGAGATATCTTCAGTGTACTGTTTCCTCCTGGATCCCTTTCGTTGTTTTCTGTGGTCTCTCACCTCTCACTATGTCGTCTCTTGTCTTTCCTCCACCTCACACAATTTCAGTACCTTGCATTTGTTTGGATTGAACTCCAGCAGCCACTTGCTTGATCACCCATGTAACATATCTGAATCTCTCTATTCTCTATTTTTATTCTCAACAGTTTCATGTTTGTAAAATGTGTAGGATTCGATCCGACTTATCAGGTCATTTACATATCTCAAAAGAAGTAAAGGTTATAGCACTTATCCTTGTCGGCAGTCACTTTTTTGCCTTAATTCAACTTGACACTTTCTCCTGCACACACTTTCTGTCTTTCAAGTACACTTTCATTCGTTGTATAATTTCTTATTTTATCCTTGTTTGCTGTACAAGTTTGTGGGTCATTCTTGAGTGGGTGACTGTGTCGATGGCTTTCCTGCAGTCCGGGAAGATGCTGTCTGCCTGTCTTTGCCTTTCTTGCATTGTCAGTAACGTTGTCATAGAAGTTCAGCAGGTTGGCAAGACAGGATCTCCCATCTCTGTATCCTTGGCGGTTTTCACTGCTCCACAGTTCGTAGCTTGTGGCTCTGAGGACACTGAACAGAGGTTTTGATTAAGATACATGTGTAACAGTTGGGTATCTTTGTTGGAACGTTTCGCCTACATAGTAGGCTTCTTCAGTCAAATATAGAGGCAGCAGGTGTAGTACCTGACACACACCTGTGAATGCTACCTGTCACTGCTTCACTGGCTACCCGAAACGATCCCCAGTTGCTGAGCATTCTTAGTCAACTTGTAAGTATTTTATATAACTTTCAACATGAGTTTACTGTGATGGATGCTGGGGCTGTGATGGGTGCTGGGGCTGTGATGGGTGCTGGGGCTGTGATGGGTGCTGGGGCTGTGATGGATGCTGGGGATATGAGGGATGCTGGGGATATGAGGGATGCTGGGGATATAAGGGATGCTGGGGCTGTGATGGATGCTGGGGCTGTGATGGATGCTGGGGCTGTGATGGATGCTGGGGCTGTGATGGATGCTGGGGCTGTGATGGATGCTGGGGCTGTGATGGATGCTGGGGCTGTGATGGATGCTGGGGCTGTGATGGATGCTGGGGCTGTGATGGATGCTGGGGCTGTGATGGATGCTGGGGCTGTGATGGATGCTGGGGCTGTGATGGATGCTGGGGCTGTGATGGATGCTGGGGCTGTGATGGATGCTGGGGCTGTGATGGATGCTGGGGCTGTGATGGATACTGGGGCTGTGATAGGTGCTGGGGCTGTGAACGCTGGGGCTGTGGGAGAGGACAGCTGGGTCACAGACAGCGTCCTCTGACGCAGGCAGAAGACAGTAGCGCCTTCTGTGAAACCTTTCCTCCAATATAAACAATATTTTTTGATATGTATGGGAAGTTATGATAAATATTATTCTTGATTTTATTTTTTGATATATTTATCCAGGTGTTCCAATATCCCCCTTTTGACAATATCTATAAAAAAAAAACAAGAAGTAGTGGAAATAAGTGGTAAAAAGTAGGGGAGTAGTTCATGGCACGAGGGAAGGAAACGGGAACAAAGGTAACAGTAATGGTAGCTGAACTTTTCTCTAGCACGACAGGCTTCGTCAGTCTAACACAGGCGACCAGAATGTGACACATCTGTCATATTCAACAGTTCGTCTGTATTGTGTACCAGCAGTAATACATTTCCTGTCAATCTTCTCCATCACTTTAGAGGATTCGTGCCAGTGAAACCGGTCTGTTGCTCAGCACATCCTCTCTCTCCTCTTTCCTAAATATCTCTAAATTTATTGCCTTGTAGCTATCCAGTAGCTGCCTCATCTCCAGCGACAAGTTTAGCATCTCCTTTACAAGCTCACACAGTGGTTATGCTGCTTCTCGTTGTATATGAATGGCAGACAGTATCGACAAGATGAATTAGACACAAGTACAACATCTGGGTATGGTATAAACCTTGGTAATAAATACCGACAAGTTGGTTTAGAAAGACACGTAAGCAAACATTATGTCATAGTGTTTGCTTACGTGTCTTTCTACACCAACATCTGAGTATCTTTATTTCTATACGTTTCGCCCTCCAGTAGCTTTATCAATACAACATAAGGACATAATGGGAAGAATGTTGAGCTATTTACAAAAGTTGAGATAATCAGTCCCTCAGCGAAGAGATTGTTTACCTTGTGAGTGAATAGATGGATGGGTGGATAAATGGACGGATGAGTGTTAGACGGATAAATGGATGGGCGGATAGATGAGTGGATGTGCTGCTGGTTGAAAGGCTACATGAATCTTCAACTACTCAACTGCCAACTCGATTCACTGTCACTTTCCACCTTTCTGCAAAACCAGTCCGGCTAATCTGCCCAGGATATGTAAGCCAAGCTGGGTAGACTGGCTAGGCTTGCTAGGATTAACAGGATGGGTAGGCTGGGTGCAGGTCACACAGGAGGGGGTCCCAGGGGGGGCCTCACCCTAGGGGGGCCCCACCCTAAGTATAGGTCACTTGTAAAACTCTTGAACTTTGAACAGTGAGATTATCTCAGATCTCCGCGAAAACTTGTGGGCTGCTGACGAATTCTGGTGGGGGGAAGTGGTGGTGGTGGTGGTGGTGGCGAGTTGGGGAGAGGGAGAGGGGTGGGGAAGGAGAACAAAGTATGGGGTGATATATATATATATATATATATATATATATATATATATATATATATATATATATATATATATTATAAAATAATATAAATAAAGTATATATATATAAACCAATTAATCAGAAGAAAACTCTTCTAATGTCAGGGAGTGAGAGAAAGTGTGTATATATATATATATATATATATATATATATATATATATATCAATTTAAAGTGAAAGGAAACAGAACAGTTCTCTTTTTATTAAACACTTTCTTTTTGTCTTTTGTAGGAGATACTCGTAGGTTGAATGTATTACTAGTCTGTGTTGTATTTTAATACATTCAAGTTACCTGTTGTATCTGGGTGACCTGTGAAGGGAAGGCAATTTAACAATAAGTGAAATGACTTCAGAGTGAGGCAAGGCTGTGTTGTTGCTAAGTTTGTTGTGAATGAAAAAACTTGATACAGAATGATAATGAGATGGAGGGGACGGGGTTGTGGGAAGGGGAGGAGGGGACGGGGTTGTGGGAAGGGGAGGAGGGGACGGGGTTGTGGGAAGGGGAGGAGGGGACGGGGGTGTGGGAAGGGGAGGAGGGCGAAATGTGGGTTAGAGAAAAACAATGGCATATACTGAGAAAGAGGCGTGTCGCAGATGTCAAGTACAAGTAATGCTGAATTTCAATTTTGAGATTATTTGATAAGCCCAGTGCTTTTATTGTATTATATATATATATATATATATATATATATATATATATATATATATATATATATATATATATATATATATATATATAATGTGTGTGTGTGTTATATAATATAAAACTTTGATATAAAGGAAAACAAAGTCCTGAGTAACCTTGATGTATTCTTTGGTCTAATCTCACAATAATATGTAAATGAAGATTTGGTAAATTGTTTATTGTGTGTGGAGTACATAAGGGTCATGAAGGCTACACTTCACATGTACTTCACCAGTCAAGGTCGCTTTAGTCAATAAAATGAAGAGCAGAGTAAACTCTGTGTATATTTACTGATAGACATTGTTTTCTTGTCTATTGTTGACTCCCCTAGATAATACACGATAGTCTTTTTGAAGTAGGTCTCGCCACGACTTCCAAGTCTTTAGGTTTCTCCCATTGACTTCTTGGTGTATTTTCTCCTTTGGGAAGAAGGGAGGCAGCCATCTTGAAATTGGTGGCTTATCGAGCAGTTACAGTCTGGCAAATGGCCACTGATTGCAAAAATCCTTCATGTCTCCTCTGGTCTATCCATTTAAAGTCATCTGGTTCACTTAGGACCCTCGTAAGTCAGTCCTTTGACCTGTGGGAGGAGTCTCGTTGCTAACCACACGACTTTCTCTGATTTACCTTAATACTTGATCGGGTGTGGGTTACAGGCTGGCGCTCCACGATGCTTAGCTAATATCGTATATAAAATCGTGAGTTTCTTGTTAAGTTTCCTGAATGCCTTTCTTAGGGTCGTTACGGATTTATGGGCCGTCGTTGCTATTTTTGCGATTTTTACATCTGGCCATGAACTATCCTCGGTACTATGGCCCTCACATGGTCTTTGCTCATATGAGGTAAAAGGACACAAGTTCCACTTGTGAGGTGCAATACTACGTAAAGGACACAAGCTCCACTTGTGTCCTTTACTTAGTATTGCACCTCACTCTGAGCCTTTATATACCCTCTGTGTCCATATACTGTTTGTATCGGCTTGATGAAGCTCCTGGAGAGCGAAACGTTGCCACAATAAAATGACATATTAGTTGCACATGTGTCCTTTTACCCCACATATTGTCGGTAATTCTACCAACATTGCAATTTGTCTATATTGGTCTCTAGCAACCACTGCCTCGTTAGTCTGGGTTGATTAGTTAATGGGGTTGAAAGTCTATCGACTAGATTAAAATTATCAAGACTACGCATAGAATTTTTACCACTAAATAAGATCACTGTTCTCTGAGGAATGACACAACATCTGGGTATCTTGATTTGCAGACGTTTCGCCCTCCAGTGGCTTCAACAAAACAAGGACATATAAAGAATTATATACGAGAAATGAGGTAATTAGTCCTTCAGCCTTGGAGTTGAAAAGTACCGTAATCTTGAAGGAAATTCTTGTACTGATAAAGCCACTGGATGGCGAAACGTCTACAAATTAAGATACTCATATATTGCACATGTCTAACCCCACATCTTTTCGGTATTGTATACCATTTATGTACAACACTGATCTCTAAATTAGGAATGAAACTCTTAGCATATATACCCTGAGAGAGAGAGAAACCTCTCAGGGTATATATCATGTGCTGCCCATTACTTTATTCTGCCCATTCCTCTTGTTTATTCAGATGACATAAAAAAATGGTTATTATAACAATTTTTAAAGGGGGTGGATAGGTAAGCCAGTGGAAGGCCTCGGTCAGATGACCAAAAGTTCTATCTGCGGGGGTATGTAGCTAAGACCCGCGTCAGGGAACACTTATCTTGTTTCTTGACGAACCTTACTTAACCTAATCCATTTAAATGGCCTTGTCTTTATCTGTTCATTTCACCTTTTAAGACTCCTCATATTGTTTTTACATCGTTTATGAACACAGTTGGGGCCAGTAGGGCTCCTGCAGTGCTCCTCTGACACTCCACTATTTTTTATGGACTTCGTAAACCCCCAACCCCCTCCCCGTGGGCGAAACGTTTCACCAATAAAGGCTTCACTGCATTTAATCTATACGTTAATTACAAGTTAAGTCTTTTCCATGAATATAATTAATAATAATAATAATAATAATAATAATAATAATAATAATAATAATGTAAAGTTCATTTGCTGCTGTTATTGGAATTTACAAAAGTTTCGTAGAAGTGTGTCTGTGTGTGTGTCTGTGTGTGTGTCTGTGTGTGTGTCTGTGTGTGTGTCTGTGTGTGTGTCTGTGTGTGTGTGTGTGTGTGTGTGTGTCAGTCAGAATTTATGCATATGTGTTACAAGCTTTCATTAAAATTTGGAATAATTAACAGATTATTGGTTAGTAAGATAATGTTAAAGTTGATCACCCAACAATAAACATTAACAATCTTTCAGTGAACAAACTGAAAGGTAGATAAAGCACTCTTAACATCACAAATCAAACTACCAACACCTCAACAAACCTGTAGTTGACATTGGATGTTTTAGACGTAGAGAGTAATCTCAAAAATACCCCCAGCTCACATTGGACGATAATAAAAACCAAAAATCACTGGGCTTTTTTGTTTTATTTATTAAAAATATATTTACAAAAGCTACTTACAATGCCAGACAATGATACAGACTGTCTGCCTAACACTGTCACGAACACAGCAGACAAGCGTGTCGAGACACGCATCTAACATTCTGGCAAAACACTACTAACGCAGTAGGGTTATAAAGCCTTAATTCTCATATATATATATATATATATATATATATATATATATATATATATATATATATATATATATATATATATATATATAAATTTATATATAGTAATCTTGTACACTGAAAGGAATGCTTCGACGCCCTGTAGACTGATAGATGAACGATAATTGAACATTCCATCATTTATTCTACAAATCGTGTTTTTCTACCCACCGAAGAATGAAATGAGACAGGTAGGAAAGAGAAGACACACGCAGTGAGAGAGCTTTGGAAAATAAAAGCCAGAACCCACGTAAATAAGATAGTTTCATTTCATTAACTGGAGTATATCTTGGTAGGTTCATGGTCGTCAGATGAGGACACTGACTTCTAGAGTCTTTCAACACCCAAGCACAGCTGACAGCTGACAGTGCGGGGTCATGAGGGATAAGGAACGAGCAGGTTTGGTCTCTGTAGTGCTGATAGCAAAATGTACAGTCACTAGGGAGAAGGAACGAGCAGGATTGGTCTCTGTAGTGCTGATAGCAAAATGTACAGTCACTAGGGAGAAGGAACGAGCAGGATTGGTCTCTGTAGTGCTGATAGCAAAATGTACAGTCACTAGGGAGAAGGAACGAGCAGGATTGGTATCTGTAGTGCTGACAGCAAAATGTACAGTCACTAGGGAGAAGGAACGAGCAGGATTGGTCTCTGTAGTGCTGACAGCAAAATGTACAGTCACTAGGGAGAAGGAACGAGCAGGATTGGTCTCTGTAGTGCTGACAGCAAAATGTACAGTCACTAGGGAGAAGGAACGAGCAGGATTGGTCTCTGTAGTGCTGACAGCAAAATGTACAGTCACTAGGGAGAAGGAACGAGCAGGATTGGTCTCTGTAGTGCTGACAGCAAAATGTACAGTCACTAGGGAGAAGGAATGAACAGATTTAGTCTCTCTAGCGATGAGAAGATGACTCGAAAAAAATACTCGTTACTTTTTCTAAGTTCTTGTAGAAGCAAGGATAATTAACACACACTCAACACTTGTGATATCGTTATTGTGGAGACGTTTCGCACAACAATAGCTTTATCAGTCCAATAATATTAGGCAAAAGGACACAGTGCCAAGCAATGTAGCATTTTATTGTGGCAACATTTCGCCCTTCAGCTTTGTTAAGCCTGACAAAACTCATGGAGAGCGAAACGTTGCCACAACAAAATGTCACATTAGTTGCATTTATGTCCATTTACCTGGCATTTTGTACGTAATTCAACCATTATTAACAGCCCAATAAAGCCACTGGTGGGCGAAACGTGTCGATAAAGATACGAAAAGTGTAGCCCATGTTTCTTATTCATCTGCTTTACGGTTTTGTGTACCAATAATAAATGAAGGAAGGAATGAGGAATGGAGAGGAACACGGATAAACAGCCACTAAGCAGAATGGTTGATAAAGAGAATAAAGAAGACACAGTAAAGAGGACGAAGACAACCCAGGGAAAGAAGGGAAGAGGCGGAATGTGATAAAGAAGGGATGTAAACAAAAGGCACATATTCAATAAACTCGTTCTGGCAAAGCGAAAAAAGGCAAACAATAGCATTGAAGGAACAGTAAAAGGCTGAATTTAATATACAGGGAAGGAGGTAGCTAGATTTCCAAACACTTTCAATAAAACTTAACATGTCCAGTAAAATACGTTTTTATTTAATAAAAATCACGTTTTTACGATGCAAAATTGTTCTCCTTTATTCAAGGATTATTGTTTTCGCCCACTAAGATTTCTACCACTGAATGTTGCTGCTAACTCACTCAGTGTTCCCACTTAACTATGTCCTCATGAAGGGGTTGAATGTCTTACTGTATACATAGTGTATGATTCACTGTATACATAGTGTATGATTCACTGTATACATAGTGTATGATTCACTGCATACATAATGATTCACTGTATACATTATGAATGATTCACTGTATACATACTGAATGATTCACTGTATACATACTGAATGACTCACTGTATACATACTGAATGACTCACTGTATACATACTGAATGATTCACTGTATACATACTGAATGATTCACTGTATACATACTGAATGACTCACTGTATACACACTGAATGACTCACTGTATACACACTGAATGACTCACTGTATACACACTAAATGACTCACTGTATATACACTGACTCACTGTATACATACTGAATGACTCACTGTATACATGCTGAATGACTCTCTGTATACACACTAAATGACTCACTGTATATACACTGACTCACTGTATACATACTGAATGACTCTCTGTATACACACTAAATGACTCACTGTATACATGCTGAATGACTCTCTGTATACACACTGAATGACTCACTGTATACGTACTGAATGACTCACTGTATACACACTAAATGACTCACTGTATATACACTAAATGACTCACAGTATATACACTGACTCACTGTATACATACTGAATGACTCACTGTATACATACTGAATGACTCACTGTATACAGGCTGTATTACTCACTGTATACATTCTGAATGTTTGTCCCTGGCTTAGATATTAAAGTATTTTTGACTGGTAATGAACAGGTCACATACAGTCCTAACGATGGTATATTTATCAACGGTTAAATACCAACAAGTATATACACAAGACACAATATTCGAATTACGGCATTTTACTGTGAACACGTTTCGCCCACCAGAGATTTTACTAATTCTCGTGAGAATTAATAAAGTCCCTGGCGAACGAAACTTCTCAGTTAACTACCCTAAACCACAAATTGTGTTTTATTACCTGTTTTAATAACCCTTGAGTTGATAGGTTTTTAAAACACATGAACTAAGTTGCGACATCTGAACAGTGTGTATATATCTTAAGAGTCAAGCATATATTAGTGCATATACGCTAACACGCAAACAACCCGCACATAGGAGCTTACGACGACGTTTCGGTCCGACTTGGACCATTTACAGTCACCTATGTGCGCGTTATTTGTATATTGTTCCAGTCAGGGTATTGTGCCATTTTGTTCTTTATAAATGCTAAAATAATTCGCTTTAATCCATATGTTTGGGTTCTAAGTATTTATTAGGGAACAGGTGGATGCAAGTGCAGTCGATAGGCTTGAAACCTGGCAGAGAAATCAGAAGGGATTCATGGGAGGAAGTGGAAAAGAATTCTTTCCATATGTTTGGGTTCTAAGTATTTATTAGGGAACAGGTGGATGCAAGTGCAGTCGATAGGCTTGAAACCTGGCAGTGAAATCAGAAGGGATTCATGGGAGGAAGTGGAAAAGAATTCTTCCTCCGTTAGCCATGTAGTAAGAGGTGACTAAAATACCGGGAACAAGGGGATAGTAACCCCTTCTCCTCCATAAATTACTAAATTTAAAAACAAAACATTTCGTTTTTCATTTTAGGTCACACTGCCTCGGTGGGATACGGCCGGTTCATTGAAAAAAAAAGGACAGAAGGTAAATTAGCCCAGATATGAGATGCGTCTTTTTAAAAGTCACAGACTTCAATATACCATCAAATGTAACTGTATTAGGCACTTAAATTTCATGTCTACCCTTGCCTTCCCAACTTCTGCTTGAAAAGTTGCGTATAAACAACGACCGTAAATAATAATTCACGAAATGGTATACAGACAGCCAAGTGAAGATTTTGTATGAAATGTTGACTGTTGTTTTGTCTGGGTAACTTCTTGCTCAGTGCTAGTAACGCAGTGATAGTAACGCAGTGATAGTAACGCAGTGCAAGTAACGCAGTGATAGTAACGCAGTGCAAGTAACGCAGTGCGAGTAACGCAGTGCGAGTAACGCAGTGCGAGTAACGCAGTGCGAGTAACGCAGTGCGAGTAACGCAGTGCGAGTAACGCAGTGCGAGTAACGCAGTGCGAGTAACGCAGTGCGAGTAACGCAGTGCGAGTAATGCAGTGGTATCATCCTCACTATACCTCCAGTCATCCGGAGGTCTGACCACGTAATGATTCATATAATTAATGTTGTGCCGTATAGGTAAAACTGGTCAATTAGCAAGAACTCCTTTAAAAAAAAAGTCCTTTCTAAAATTTTCTCTTGTACATTTAATTTTTTTTTCATAAATGTTAATAAAAAATTAATGATTTTGTACCAAAAGACCCTTAGGAAACTTACTTAACCTTATTATAATAAGTGCAATTTAAATTAGCCTAATTCAACTAAATATATTTTAGATAAGTTTAAAATAATTTAATAAACACGAAATGTATTTTTTTCGTTATATTCAGAATGATTTTTGCAAAATTATTGCATACACAAATTTTTGCTTGCCTTATTTGGCAAAAAGTGCGTTGCTATTTATACCAAAATCACAAATTTTACCTGTTTGGCACGACATATATATATATGTATATAAATTATATTACACACAGTGGACCCCCAGATTTCGTCCGGTGCGGAAATCGTACAATTCGGATTTCGACCACTTTTTCGGTGAAATTTTACCCCGGGTTTCATACATCCACTTGGTTAATTGTCCATACCAGACGCGTCCGCCTGGGCTGCTCATACGCTCTTGACTCACTCTTCGCCCCATTAAATGCGTTATTTTATGTTAATATAGACATTTTCATTAATCCATCTATGATATTTTCTTCAAAAGTATAAGAAACACATTACATAGCATATTAACATGCAATGTTTATATGCTATGGAGGGGTGGTAGTCGGTGAAGGGAAAATATTACGTTTTCTCTGGTCCAGCATTAGAGAAAACGTTCATGAATTTACGTTGGCCTAGTCACTGCCATTAATACATAACGCTTTTGTTTACAATTCTCGGCATGAGTTATTCATTACCTCTCCCTTTGTTTATGATGGTGTCTAAAGGCAGTTGTTAGAAACGATTAAACTCAGTGAACATGGTACGTCGATGGTAATAATATGGCTCTGGACCGCAGTGTAGGTACCCGGTAGGTGTAGCCCAGTATACCTACCGGCTACCTACACCTACCGGCTACCTACACTGACTTCATACAAATAAATACTACTCGCCTCTTGCCCTACATTAATTAACACTACAAATATTTTAAGGTAAGTAATGAATGTACTGTGTATGTATTTTACTTTGTGTTTTTTAATGCCAGTTCTATTACTAAATATATTTTTTGTTAATATTTTTGGGTGTCTGGAACGGATTAATTGGATTTACATTAAACCTTATGGGAAATATTAAATATTACTTCGGATTTCGACAGACCATCTGGAACAGATTAAGGACGAAAACCGGGGGTCCACTGTATATGTATATAATGTATATATATTATATATATATATATATATATATATATATATATATATATATATATATATATATATATATATATATATATATATATATATATTGACGTGCCGAATAGGCAGAACTTGCGATCTTGGCTTAAATAGCAACGCTCATCTTGCCATATAGGAAAAGTGAAAATTTGTCTATTACCTGGAGTTTACCTGGAGAGAGTTCCGGGGGTCAACGCCCCAGTGGTCCGGTCTGTGACCAGGCCTCCTGATCAACCAGGCTGTTGCTGCTGGCTGCACGCAAACCAACGTACGAGCCACAGCCCGGCTGATCCGGAACTGACTTTAGGTGCTTGTCCAGTGCCAGCTTGAAGACTGCCAGGGGTCTGTTGGTAATCCCCCTTGTGTGTGCTGGGAGGCAGTTGAACAGTCTCGGGCCCCTGACACTTATTGTATGGTCTCTTAACGTGCTAGTGACACCCCTGCTTTTCATTGGGGGGATGGTGCATCGTCTGCCAAGTCTTTTGCTTTCGTAGTGAGTGATTTTCGTGTGTCTATGCAATAATTTCGCCAAAATCATTCTGAACCTAACGAAAAAAATATATTTCACTGCGTTTGTTTAGTATTAAATTACTGTAGACAAATCTAAAATATATTTAGCTGGGTTAGGCTAAAATAAATTGTTCTTGTTATAATAAGGTAAGGTAAGTTTTCTAAGATTCTTTTGGTGCAAAATTAAAAATTTTTACATTAACATTAATGGAAAAATATATATCTTTAAACGTATAAGAGAAAATTTTAGAAAGGACTTAATTTTAAATGAGTTCTTGCTAATTGACCAGTTTTACATATTCGGCACGACATTATATATATATATATATATATATATATATATATATATATATATTATATATATATATTATATATATATATATTATATATATATATATATATATTATATATATATTATCTATATATATATATGAAATGTGTACGAGTGTGTCATGTTTCATATCCTGTATCATTTTACACAAAGAGAAAAACATAACTTTATGAAGCTCTATGCAGAGCAAAACGTTGTCGCATTATTTTAGACACTAAATGCACTAAACTATTACGGGAGCGAAACGTAAGTTGTACAAAGTGTTCAGTAACATGCGTGGAAGTGAAATTAAACAGTTTGTGCTAAAAGGGAATAAAAGACGTGTTAGTAAGGAATGGTTTAATAGAGGGTGATGGAAAGCAGGAGAGAAAGGTGTGGAGGGAACATAGCAAGTGGAACAGGCAAGAAAATCATTAGAAAGTCAAAAAGGCCAGATTTGATTTTATAAATACAAGGAGAAAAGAAGAGAAGGATAAGGAAGAGGAGGGGGGATGATGATAATAGTAATAATAGTAATAATAATGATGAGAAGGAAGAGGAGGAGGAGGAAATTTGGTAAAGGTAAACAGTGGAGAAGAACAAGGTGTAAACAGATTTTTTTATTCAAGTTTGTGAAAGTTAAACTAAACGCTGAAGATAAACTATAAATAATAAATGAAGAAAGCAAAAGTAGCTGAAGTAGATGAAATTTGAAAGACATTAAACAGAGTTTCAAGGTGTTTACAAAGAAGATTTACGTAGTGGATTTTAATTAATCATAGACAGTCGAATTATAGGATACTGAAAACAATTCACTCGTATGAAGTACCACTGAACGCTTCTGAGAAAACAAAATAGCATCACAGGGCAAAGCACCTTGGCTTGTAAATAAAATTTATATAGTAATATAAAATGCAAAAGAAATATGTTACCTATTTTGGATTTTTGTTAGGGCATTACTAGAGGCCTGGTGATGGACCTGGCCGCGGGGGCGTTGACCCCCGGGACACCCTCCAGGTATAATAAGAATGTAAATGGTCATTATCCAATGCCTTTACACAGGCCTTGTACATGCATAACCTCTGGTTCGATTCCCGTCCAGTTTACACGAAAATTTATAATCAGACTTAACGATTATTCCGAGTAAATTCAATCTGCAAGGACAAGAGCTGTAACTAGGATTTCTGGTCCTATTTTTCACATACAGGTCAGCTTGCAGCAGGTGTTGCAAACGGTTGCACTTACTAATATATGCTCCTGACTTGTTGCATATACAAGGGATTGCTCCCAACTAGATTAGATTTTCACTTGAGGACGATCTCTAGTCTCACCGAAATATTTCGCGTAATTTCTGTACTGTTGAGTGGGGATGATTCGTACACACACACACACACACACACACACACACACACACACACACACACACACACACACACTCACACACACACACACACACACACACACACACACACACACACACACACACACACACACACACACACACACACACACACACACAGGGTACTTTGGACTACGTTTCGGTCCACCTAGACCATAACTAAGAGTGCATTATTCATGGAAATACAAGAGAAGAACGAGCTTTACTTGTGAGAGTTTCGCTCTGTGTAGAGCTTTATCAAGCCATGTTTCGCTCAGTGTAGAGCTTTATCATGCTATGTTTCGCTCTGTGTAGAGCTTTATTAACTCACGTTTACTTCTATGTACAGCTTTTCCAAGTCTTGTTTCGCTCTGTGTAGAGCTGTCTCAAGTCAGACGACTTGATAAAGCTCTACACTGAGCGAAACATGGCTTGATAAAGCTCTACACTGAGCGAAACATGGCTTGATAAAGCTCTACACTGAGCGAAACATGGCTTGATAAAGTTCTACACTGAGCGAAACATGGCTTGATAAAGCTCTACACTGAGCGAAACATGGCTTGATAAAGCTCTACACTGAGGGAAATGCAGTCCGACTAAATGTTTGTCCTTCTATGCATCCTAGATATGTGTTCAGGGCGGATATGGGGGGGGGGTAAGGTTCCCCTTCCTCGGATTAAATCTCAAGGCCTCCCATGCCCCCATGTATATATATGTATATACATACATATATATATATATATATATATATATATATATATATATATATATATATATATATATATATATGGGGTTAATACTGAGAAATGGGCATTAATGGTGAAATGGGCTTGGAATTCCAGCCCTCGAGGGCTGCCATGGTAATGGTGCCAAGCCAGCAATGGTAGTGATGGCGGTAGTGGTGGTGTTTTGTTTGTCAGGAAAGTGTTTCCCAGATTGTGACCCGCGTTCACTGGCCTACTCCAGCCTACGATTTACACCCAATTTAAAATAGGCACAATTTAAAATATGCCCAGTTTAAAATAGGCACAATTTGCACGCAATTCACATCCAATTTAAATCTAGTTGATACCCAATGCAAATACAGACCACAGCAGTGCCACAACATGTAATACTGACATGATTGCATATCACTTATATAAGAAGGAAAGAAGTGCCACCATTCAACCATGAAGGTCATGGTAGAAGATGCTGGTAGATGGTAGACAGAACGGTAAACCATTCAACAAGTAGATGGCAAAACGTGTGGAACATAGTGGGTCGTTCCATGTCTCGTTTCTCCCGACGAGAGCATTCATCAGGTTGCTAAAGAATGTGAGTGTGAGAGCGATTCTTGGGCGAAACGTTCTTATATGTAAATATATATAAGATGTTTCGCGAGTTTATCTTTTGGTAGACGGTAAGGTTAGAGCGTAGACGTCTATAACTGGTCATTTCGCACTATGAAAGTAGATATTTACAAATCTGTGTCGACGAGAATATCTATCTCTTCCCCTTTTTCCCATTATTCATGCTCCCTTAAACAAAAGGAGAGGAAAAAAGTTTTTTTTTTGATGGTAAGTTCAAGGCTGTGTGTGTGTGTGTGTGTGTGTGTGTGTGTGTGTGTGTGTGTTTTTGTTTTCAGCTGCCTTTGCTTACACTGTTCTGAGATATATATATATATATATATATATATATATATATATATATATATATATATATATATATATATATATATATAAAGGTCGTTCAGATAATGGGGAGAAAAGGTCGATGAGTTAATTACAGGTAATAGAATCTTAATTCGGGTAATTTTAATGGTTATGTATTGCGAAAGCTATGGTGAGAAGCAAGGTTGTTGGGGCGATTTCAGTGATCGTGAAAAAATAATATATATATATATATATATATATATATATATATATATATATATATATATATATATATATATATATATATATATATATATATATTTACTGTTACTACCCCTCTATGGCTGGTTCTTTGCTTTGCGTGTCTCTGTATCAAAGAAACAGTTTTCTCTTTGTATCGCGTCGCATCGCAAGGAGCTTATTAGAAGTCTAAGTTCTTTCCGTCAGTCTTAAATTCGTTAGTTTCCGACGTAGTGCGTGACCTCAGGAGGACTGCCGCAGCGACTGTGCTAGCTGCCTGATTCAGTGAAATGGCCGCGATCTGCAGCCGTCGAACTCGGAGACGGGCGTATTACGAAAGTCCCGTTTCTGCTGGACCCTGAGGCTAGCACCTCTTGACTCGCTTCTAATGGGAAGGATGACTAGCATAGGAGATTGTAAACATAGTGCATCCTACCTCTCCTATCAACACATCTAGTTATAGTATCTCTATTTCTCTTTCTCTGTCTATATCTTTCTCTTTGACATAGGAAAGACTGCCTATTTTATCTCTACAACCACACTGCATATACCAAGCTGTTGAAAATGCATTTCTCTCAAGAATTTCTCTGGGTGAGACGAGGCAGTCCCGGATATCACCGAGGACGTCCTCTATGCAGCGAGACTATTGGGTCTCCTCAGGGTAGACCATCTACAGGTTGACGAAGATATCAACACAACGGCAGCCTGTATGAAGACCCTACAAACTGTAGCGTGAGTCGACGGTACCACAGGAGTAAAATCTGCCAGATGTTCCAGCTCTTCTCGTGCGGCTGTCGTCCCGTACAACTGTTGCTGCTTCTGTTGCTGCTACTGTTGCTGCTGCTTCTCTTGCTGCTGCGACGATGCTGCAACTATGGGAGAGCATCCTGGCCAAATAGTAAGCCCATCTCTTCCTCGTTGTAGGGAGGGAAGCACCTCTCCAAATACGCCTCGAGAGTTCTGTATAGATGCAATAGAACTCTCTCAAGGTCGTGGCCCTCGTCTGTGTACGTCTGTTGTCTGCAAACACATCATAAATTCAACAGAATTACCATTAAACACGTAGATGAATGAAAATAAAGGGTTATATATACAGAGAAAATAATCCCTAGAAGTTATAATGCATAAAAAAAAAATTAGCACATAATTCACCTGAGCGCTTTCGTGAGTTCACAAACACGTCTTCAGAAGAACTAATCTATAAATGTCTAGATAAACGTACGAAATACGTCAGATGCTTTTTGTCCAGTTATTTTTATCTGTTTATTTTCCTCAAATAAATATAGATAAAACAGATGAGTTATTATGATTCGATTTATGCTAAGAAACGAGCAATGGAATGGAAAGAGCTTGAGAAAGAGAGAGAGAGAGAGCTTGAGAAAGAGAGAGAGAGAGAGCTTGAGAAAGAGAGAGAGAGAGCTTGAGAGAGAGAGAGCTTGAGAGAGAGAGAGAGAGCGAGCTTGAGAAAGAGAGAGAGAGAGAGCTTGAGAGAGAGAGAGCTTGAGAGAGAGAGAGCTTGAGAGAGAGAGCTTGAGAGAGAGAGAGAGAGAGAGAGAGAGAGAGAGAGAGAGAGAGAGAGAGAGAGAGAGAGAGAGAGAGAGAGAGAGAGAGAGAATCATTGAATAGAATTTAATGACAACTTTGTATGTGCTTAAGTTTTAATCATTTAACATAGTCCGGAGAATATGGAGCAGAATTCCAGGCAGAGGGACTGACCACCTCAAAACTACATCTTCGAGGGTGATGGACTGATGACATGGTCTTTACACCTCCACTGCTTGTGATGCCGCCTCTGTACTCGACTGAAGACGTCCACTGTGTAGGTGGAACGTGTCTTTCCTGTCAACACGTCGGTATTGTATACAATTATCATGTTAACATGTTACTACTACATGTCTCATTCAAGAGTAGTCTGTCTCATTCAAGAGTAGTCTGTCTCATTCAAGAGTAGTCTGTCGCATTCAAGAGTAGTCTGTCGCATTCAAGAGTAGTCTGTCGCATTCAAGAGTAGTGTGTCTCATTCAAGAGTAGTCTGTCTCATTCAAGAGTAGTCTGTCTCATTCAAGAGTAGTCTGTCTCATTCAAGAGTAGTCTGTCTCATTCAAGAGTAGCCTGTCTCATTCAAGAGTAGCCTGTCGCATTCAAGAGTAGCCTGTCGCATTCAAGAGTAGTCTGTCGCATTCAAGAGTAGCCTGTCGCATTCAAGAGTAGCCTGTCGCATTCAAGAGTAGCCTGTCGCATTCAAGAGTAGCCTGTCGCATTCAAGAGTAGTCTGTCACATTCAAGAGTAGCCTGTCGCATTCAAGAGTAGTCTGTCACATTCAAGAGTAGTCTGTCGCATTCAAGAGTAGTCTGTCTCATTCAAGAGTAGTCTGTCTCATTCAAGAGTAGTCTGTCGCATTCAAGAGTAGTCTGTCGCATTCAAGAGTAGTCTGTCGCATTCGAGGCCTGGTCATGGACCGGGTCGAGGGGACGTTGACCCCCGAAACACCATGTATTCCTCTTGGTTTCTCTGAAGGGGTCCTAGAGGCTACCTGAACGTTTTCAGGGGTCAACGCCCCCCCTCGATCAGGTCCAAGACAATATCCCAAAGAATAACAGAGAAGAATATAATGCTTTACAATCTCAGAAAAGATTTACAAGTAGAGAAAAGATGCATAGGAATTTTGTGTCCATTTAGGGGCCACAAAAGTTAATGGCTGTGTTGATAATGGTATAAAATACCGAAATTAATTAGGACGTGCAACAGTTATCTTATTTGTTGAAACGTTCCGCCTACACAGCAGGCTTCGTCAGTCGTATATAGAGGAGGCAACAGAAGCAGTGGAGATATCAAGACGATTAGTCAAAGGCGTTTGTTGTCGTGGAGAAACTGTATCGTAGAGTTGAAACCCACAGAAACAGACCAAATTTTAGAGAAATTTCGTTTATTACCTTTATCAGCAAGGATAGTTTATTTAGCGTAGCCTAGAACACACACTGTGGTTTGCGTTAATTTTTAAGAGCCCCGGACTCTGAGGGAGTTTTCCAGGTCTTTTTTCATGCCGGAAGGGTGATTACCCACAGGTTAAGGACCACTGGGCTGGTAGCTGACGGAGGATCGAGTCTACCATTAAAAATAATAAGAAAAGGGAAGTCATAATACCATGGCGCTGAAACAATTTCCAAACAGCCCTTTGCACCGTGGCTGGAATAATTCTCAAATAACCTACGATACCGTGGCTGGAATAATTCTCAAATAACCCACGATACCGTGGCTGGAATAATTCTCAAATAACCCACGATACCGTGGCTGGAATAATTCTCAAATAACCCACGATACCGTGGCTGGAATAATTCTCAAATAACCCACGATACCGTGGCTGGAATAATTCTCAAATAACCCACGATACCGTGACTGGAATAATTCTCAAGTAATCCACACTTTGTAGAGGAAATCTTGGGCGATATTTCGGTCCCATCATCAAATCAGTCGTAGCTTCTTAATGGTCTAGGACGGACCGAAACGTCGTTTATAGCGTTTCTCTAAGTATGGTAAATTATACACTTGAAAATGTAAGTACCTGACAGTGTCTCACCTAAAAATGATTCCCTTCTTAGTAAGAGCTTTGGAGAGCTTCAGAGTGTGATCAAAGTGGACATCGGAGTCTGCTGTACCGTGAACCAAGAGCACCGTGCGGTTCTTGAAGCTGGAAGCTCTTAACAGCAAAGAGCTCTCTTCGTAGCCTCTGTAATTGCCCCCTGGAACCACTCTCGCTGTACCCATGTATTTCTCCGCGTAGTACGACGCTGTAGGAGATAATACAGCTGTAGAATATATGTAGAATATGCAAATAGAACACACAATGCAGGTTACAGCGTCTGGCTTTGAAGATATTCCGTCCATAATTGATAAAATCTCTGAATAAACAGCCAAGACGTATCGTCAAAAATCTAAAATTCCTGGTGGGCGAAAAGTTCCCACAATAAGACGCTAAAACTCGCATTGTGTATATAATACACTGTAAGTAAGAATGTATCCCTTTAAATAAAACACCAGAATGTATCCCCTTAAAATACCATCAGAATGTATCCCTTTAAATAAAACACCAGAAGGTATCCCTTTAAATAAAACACCAGAAGGTATACCTTTAAATAAAACACCAGAAGGTATACCTTTAAATAAAACACCAGAAGGTATACCTTTAAATAAAACACCAGAAGGTATACCTTTAAATAAAACACCAGAAGGTATCCCTTTAAATAAAACACCAGAAGGTATCCCTTTAAATAAAACACCAGAAGGTATCCCTATAAATAAAACACCAGAAGGTATCCCTATAAATAAAATACCAGAAGGTATCCCTTTAAATAAAACACCAGAAGGTATCCCTTTAAATAAAACACCAGAAGGTATCCCTTTAAATAAAACACCAGAAGGTATCCCTTTAAATAAAACACCAGAAGGTATCCCTTTAAATAAAACACCAGAAGGTATCCTCTTAAATAAAACGCCACCAGAAGGTATCCCCTTAAATAAAACACCAGAAGGTATCCCATTAAATAAAACACCACCAGAAGGTATCCCCTTAAAACACGATCAGAAGGTACTTTCCTGACTAATAAAACACAAGTAAGCAGAGAACTTACCGTACAAGGACCAGTCAGTGACGGGGTTGACAGCGGCCACGCAGGCCAGCATCCTGTCAATGTCGTGGGCCAAGAGTCTGGCCGCATTGTACCCGCTGTGACCCCAGCCGTAGGCGGCCACCCTGGCCACGTCCAGGAACTCCAGTTTCTCCAGCAGCGACCTGAAGAGGATCTCAATTTGACGTCGAAAGTCTGTGCCCACAAAATTCTTTTCCGTTTTTAATTTTTTTTTTTTTCACAAGAATTTGGAAAGAGATATAGAGATGCAGTTTCTTGCATTTTTTTTTTTAAGAAATGTACTATTTTTTAAGAAATGCACTATTTTTTAGAAATACTATTTTTTAAGAAATGTACTATTTTTTAAGAAATGTACTATTTTTTAAGAAATGTACTATTTTTTAAGAAATGTACTATTTTTTAAGGAAAATACTATTTTTTAAGAAATGTACTATTTTTTAAGAAATGTACTATTTTTTAAGAAATGTGCTTTTTTTAAGAAATATTTTAAGAATTCTAGAAAATTATTAAAAATTCTGAAAATATGTAATCATGATTATTTTTTTCTCCCCCTTTTACGCAAAAAATGATTTCCGTAAAATTTTGGTTACAGTTCCTTTATTTTAAAGTAAAAAAAAAATTAATCATGTACTTTAATGCGCGGATTTAAATTTTTGTTGTTAGTTTGAAGCCAAAATATATTGAACAAAAAATTTTGTCCACAAAATCCTTTTCCAATTTCAATTTTTTATAACGAACAAAAAAGGCACTATACTGTGTCTGGAATAATAAACAAACAAACCAGACAGAGAGAGAAATCACGACGACGTTTCGGGCCAACGTTTCTCTCATATGTGAGAGAAAATTAATTTTTCAACCTATAACTGAATAAAATTCTATACAGTATTACGGTTGCCTAATATTTTCACGGCGAGACCTGTTAAGACCGAGCCCCGGGGGGCGCTGACCCCCGAAACCTTCTCCAGGTATACAGATACAGGCTGAGACGACGCACCTCACTACAGCGAGGTGGTCGTTGGCCTCCAGCTCCCCCAGCCTCCAGGCAGGCATGTACATGAGTCCTAGCTCTTGGCCTCCAGCTCCTCGCACGTCCACTTCCATCGCTACCAACGACCTGCAAGACAGACGAGGTGGTAGAGGTCGTTCCGTGCTGGAAGAAGTCACTTGCATTATGGAGGAAATTACGAGAGAGAGAGAGAGAGAGAGAGAGAGAGAGAGAGAGAGAGAGAGAGAGAGAGAGAGAGAGAGAGAGGGAGAGAGGGAGAGAGGGAGAGAGAGAGAGAGTTGTCGACACTGATTTATAAACTTTTTTTATTATTAACACATCGGCCGTTTCCCACCAAGGCAGGGTGGCCCGAAAAAAGAAAAACTTTCACCATTATTCACTCCATCACTGTCTTGCCATAGGCGTGCTTACACTACAGTTATAAAACTACAATATTAATACCCCTCCTTTATAAATTCTACTTTAATAGTTGAAATGACAAGTCGTAGGCATCTACAGTCTACACTAACCGTCTACCAGACTCGCGAAACATCGTAAGAACGTTTAGCTCAAGAACCGCTCTCTCATTCACACACACACACACACACACACACACACACACACACACACACACACACACACACACACACACACACACACACACACAGCTAAGAGAACGTACTTGTTAGAAGCTAGGTAGGTTCCCCAGTCAACGTTCCACTTGTGATTGACTCTCTGGTCCCCAGGAACGCCTGCCACGCTCACCACCACCGGGTAGATGAACGCCTCCTCCTCCGTGAACTCCGGGGGAATACTGAGACGCACCTGAGAGTAAATGACGAAACAGATGACGAAATGACGAATTAGATGACGAAACAGATGACGAAATGACGAATTAGATGACGAATTAGATGACGAATTAGATGACGAATTAGATGACGAATTAGATGACGAATTAGATGACGAATTAGATGACGAATTAGATGACGAATTAGATGACGAATTAGATGACGAATTAGATGACGAAATAGATGACGAATTAGATGACGAATTAGATGACGAATTAGATGACGAATTAGATGACGAATTAGATGACGAAATAGATGACGAAATAGATGACGAAATAGATGAATTAGATGATGAATTAATGACGAAACATATGGCGAAATAGATGAATTAGATGTGGTGAGCAACTCCCAACCATAGATACTCTATAAGAGAAACTCGGAAGAAACAACTGTTACACAGTTAGTCTCGAATAACGAAAAATCGAGCCCACACTGACTATGGACCGACTCTACGGGTTTACCGCTTCTTGAAGGAGATGAAGTAATTTATTTTGTAGGCGATTATTGTTGATGAAGAAAGCTAAATAACTGGACTCCCAGGTAAATTCCATTATTATTATTATTATAATTATTATTATTATTATTATTATTATTATTATTATTATGCAGTTGTATTTCAATAATAGCAATAATATAATGTAAATTTTTTAATAATTCATTCATTTTATTATTAATATTAGTGGTACTAGTAATAATAATTTGTATTTCAATAATAGTAATATAATTTTGGTAGTAAATTTTTACTTAAAGAATAATTTATTTCAGTAACAATAACCGTAATATAATCTTGGTAGTAAATTTTTAATTTAGTAAGAATAATTTATTAATTTTATTATGTAAACCCGTAGGGGTCATTTCAGGGCAGGGAATGGTTTAACCCTGATCCCCCGTGGCCAAACAAAATGACCCTGGGCTAAAACGAAACGAAAAAAAATCACTTCCAGGCCATAGCGGTGTAGGCTCGACCCACCGTCTCCAGATAAAAACCTCAAGCTCTAACCTGAGCCACGAAGCCTCCTTCAAGTTGAACCCTGTAATGTTTCCGTGTAGGCCAAGCCATGGCATCGCTACGACACTGTAGGTCGGTGTTGTTGTCGATGTACAGAAGGACCTCCTCCTCCAGGAGGGAGTAGAGGATGGTGTGAGGCACTCCAGGACCCTCACACTCCAGCACCACCTGCAGCCACACCCACAGGAGGGGTTATGTATACTCAAAAAAAAAAAAATGTGAAAAAATGTAGGAGTTACCCTTCAAATCGTTCTTATTTTCTGTCTATATACATCTACATTTGTCTATATATATGTCTGTCTCTACATCTCAATATTTTTGGGCAGTACTAGTAGTACGGGTTTTTTTTTTTTTTATAATAGGGGACCCCTATTTTTTGAGGGTCCTTTAAATCCAAAATCTGTGGCAAAGTTTTATTTTCAGACTTAAGTCTCACTTTCACGGAGACTTAGCCGGTGATTCCTCGGGCAACAAAGGGTCATATTCACGGGGTTTATTTACTGCCCAGACGCCCCTAATGACGCCGGTCTGAGAGAAGCCAAGACGGTTCTAAAGGGCGTAAGCCTCGCCTGTAGTGTTGTGATAATGTGAAATAGGTCCGTGAGGGAGGAGGAGGAAGAAGAGGAGAAGGAGGAGGAGGAAGAAGAGGAGGAGGAAGAAGAAGAGGAGGAGGAGGAGGAAGAAGAAGAGGAGGAGGAGGAGGAGGAAAGACAAAAGGAAAAGTTGAGAGAGAGAGAGGAAGGAAGGAAGGAAGGAAGAAGAGCAGTAGGAAGAGGAGAAGTAGGGGCAAGGAAGTACTAGAAACAAGGAAGAGGAGCAGGGGAAGGAAATAATAGATAGAGAAAAAGCAAAAAGGAAGGTACAAAGGAAAGAGGAGATGATGGAAGGTTGAAGGAAATGGGAAGGATGGTGAATATATATATATATATATATATATATATATATATATATATATATATATATATATATATATATATATATATATATATATATATAGAGAGAGAGAGAGAGAGGAAAAATAAGAAAAAATTACATAAAAGGAACAAATATAATAAAAACAGACATGGTAAAAGAGAAATAAAGAGCAAAAAGAGATATAAAAAGGAAAAGGAATGTGTTAACCTCACCTCACTGTGCAATAACCTCACCTCACTGTGCAATAACCTCACCTCACTGTGCAATAACCTCTCCTCACTGTGCAATAACCTCTCCTCACTGTGCAATAACCTCACCTCACTGTGCAATACCCTCACCTCACTGTGCAATAACCTCTCCTCACTGTGCAATAACCTCACCTCACTGTGCAATAACCTCACCTCACTGTGCAATAACCTCACCTCACTGTGCAATAACCTCACCTCACTGTGCAATAACCTCACCTCACTGTACAATAACCTCACCTCACTGTGCAATAACCTCACCTCACTGTGCAATAACTTTACCTCACTGTGCAATAACCTCACCTCACTGTGCAATAACCTCACCTCACTGTGCAATAACCTCACCTCACTGTGCAATAACCTCACCTCACTGTGCAATAACCTCACCTCACTGTACAATAACCTCCCCTCACTGTGCAATAACCTCACTGTGCAATAACCTCACTGTGCAATAACCTCACTTCACTGTGCAATAACCTCACCTCAGTGTGCAATAACCTCCTCACTGTGCAATAACCTCACCTCAGTGTGCAATAACCTCCTCACTGTGCAATAACCTCACCTCACTGTACAATAACCTCACCTCACTGTGCAATCACCTCACCTCACTGTGCAATCACCTCACCTCAGTGTGCAATAACCTCACTGTGCAATAACCTCACCTCACTGTGCAATAACCTCACTGTGCAATAACCTCCTCACTGTGCAATAACCTCACCTCACTGCAATAACCTCACCTCACTGTGCAATAACCTCCTCACTGTGCAATAACCTCACCTCAGTGTGCAATAACCTCCTCACTGTGCAATAACCTCACCTCAGTGTGTACTAACCTCCTCACTGTGCAATAACCTCACCTCAGTGTGCTGTGCAATAACCTCACCTCACTGTAGTACAACCCCCCGGGAAAAACCCTGTCACCTCCCCCCAAAAACCCTCACCTCCGTAAAAACCCCCCCCCATTAAAAACCCTCCCCTCACTGTACAAAAACCCTCACCTCACTGTACAAAAACCCTCACCTCACTGTGCAATAACCTCCCTCATGTGCAAAACCTCACCTCACTGTGCAATAACCTCACCTCACTGTAAAACCCACCCTCACGGGCAAAACCCACCTTTTTTTTAAAACCTCACCTCACTGTGCAAAACCTCACCTCACTGTCTAACCTCACCTCACTGTGCAAAACCCACTCCTTAAAAACCCCCACCTCACGCAAAACCTCCCCCACGGGAAATAACCCCCCTTTTTTGGCCCTCACCTCACGGGCAATAACCCCCCCACTTAAAACCTCCCATTCAAACTCCCCCCACTGTGCAAACCTCACCTCACTGTGCAAAACCCCCCTCACTGTGAAATCCCTCCCCTCTTGGCCCCCCTCCACTTACAAAACCTCCCCCACTGTGCAAAACCCTCCCCCCACTGTAATCCTCCCCTCACTGTGCAAAACCTCACCCCTGTAAAACCCCCCACTGGCAAAAACCCTCCCCCCCCCTGTAAAACCCCACCTCATGTGAAAAACCTCCCCTCACTGTGAAAAACCTCCCCCTCACTGTACAAAACCCCCCCACTGTGCAAAACCTCCCCCACGGGCAAAACCTCCCCTCATTATAACTCCTCATGAAAAAACCCCTCCCCTCATTCAAACCCCCCTACTGTGCAAAACCTCCCCCATTTGCAAAATCATCTCACGTAAAAACCCTCCTCACTGTGCAAAACCCACCCACTGTAAAAACCCTCCCTCACTGTGCAAAACCTCCCCCACTGTGCAAAACCTCCCCCATTTAAAAAACCCACCCCCTTAAATAACCTCCCTACTGTGCAATAACCCCTCCTGTACAATAACCTCCTACTTTAAAAACCCTCACCTCAGTGCAAAACCCCCTCACGTGCAAAACCTCACCTCACGTACAATCCCCATCACTGAAATCACCTCACGTGCAATCACCTCACTGTGAAACCCCCACTGTGCAATCACCTCCCCCACTGTGAAATCACCCCCACCTCAGGCTCCCCTCACCTCCTTTAACCCCCTCCCCTCACTGTGCAGTCCCCCTCACGTGAAATACCTCCTGTGCAATCCCCTCCCACTGTACAATCATCTCACCCCCCGTACAATCCCCCCCCCACTGTTCCCCCTCCTGTAAATCACCTCATGTACAATCCCCCACCCAAAAGAAGGTGCCGGTGAGGGGGATGCCTGAGGTGGGGTGCTGGAAGGTGACAGGTAAACACCCTGAAGACGCGGCAGGTCCCTCGTCTGTCACCCGCCCTGGGACGCCACTATTTCCGTCTTGTTGGGGAATAGTACCGGGCAACACCTGAGTCTCACAGCACCCACTCTGAGAAAAAGGTTTTTTTTATTGGGGTTGGGGGCACCCCCCAATCCCCAGCGATAACCTTCTGTTGGCATTCAAATCCACTGCTAACAGTACCCTATCCCACATCCCTAAAGCGGCTCGCCCATATGCAGCAGGGAAATTCGCAGACCTTCTTAAGCAGGTGAATGGAGGTTCCACCAACTTAGAAGCCCGAGGCACCATCCAAGCATGGCGCAACCTGCTCCTGTTCGGCAATGTCTGTCTTGCAGCTCCTGAGAGACGAGGCAAACTGCTAACCACGTCAGTTATCAAGGCAGTGCGCAACTACCCAAGAACGGATAATTGAGTCCCTCTGCCCCATCATCGTAGGAATCACAAAGGTAGACCCAAGAAAAGTCCCACTGAAAACGAGAAAATTTGCGCACAGGTTAGCAAAAAAATTGAAGAAGGTACCACAGTGGGAGCAATCCGAATAATTACAAGTGACGACACTGTAGCCCCCAAAGATGAGACCAAAACCCAAGCACCAGAGACAAGCATCCAACCATGGACACCATAGCCATCAACAACAACCCTGAGGAAGACCCCATCACTGAACAATTAATTTTGCTAGAATCGGAAGTATATAAGGCGATTGTGTCATTTCCTGTAGGATCTGCAGGAGGTTACACTGGAATTCGACCTCAGCACCTCAAGGAGATGGTAAATCCAGTACTCGGTGCATCTGCATCACTTCTTCTCACAGAGTTAACTTTTGCCAACAACTGCCTGGCTGGACGAATCCCAGAAGAAATTAAACCTTTCTTTTTTGGAGCCTCACTGTGTGCGTTGAAGAAGGATGGGGGAATCAGACCCATTGCGGTTGGAAACACTCTTCGCCGTCTCGTTGCCAAAGCAGCAGTAAGAAACATTCGCCTAGAAGCTGCCAGTTTACTCCAGCCACACCAACTGGGCTTTGGGGTCTCTCAAGGCAGTGAAGCTGCAGCTCATGCGGCAAGGGCCTACATCAGGTACCTACCAGAAGACAAGGCCATAGTCAAACTTGATTTTAGAAATGCCTTTAATATGGTAAAGAGAGATGCTGTCTTGCCAGCTGTTCGGGATCGCTTCCCCAGTCTTTTTCCCTTCATTTCAGCCTGCTACAGCAAACCCTCAATTCTTTTGTTTGGAGAACATGAAATTCTCTCATCAGAAGGTGTTCAGCAGGGTGACCCACTAGCTCCACTTCTCTTCTGCTTGGCAGTAAGAGAACTAACTTCCAGCCTATGCAGTGAGCTCAACATCTGGTACCTGGATGATGGCACTCTGGCAGGTACTGAAGAGTCCCTGGTAGGGGACCTACAACTGGTGAAAACACAGGGAGAAGACTTGGGACTCATCCTCAATCCCTCCAAGTGTGAAATCATCACAGCGAACCAGGAAATAATCAATGCTGTGCGAAGAATCCTCCCAGAAGTCTCTACTACCACTCCGTCCAACAGTACCCTCCTGGGAGCACCGCTGGGTCACCAGGCCATCGACACAGTCCTCAAGGACAAATTGAATGACCTGATGAGAATGGAGGAGAGAATAAGCAATCTTGATGCCCATGATGCTCTGTATCTCCTCACAAGGTGTCTTACTATTCCAAGACTCACTCACTTCCTGAGGTGTGCACCCTCTTTTGACAACCCAACACTCCACGAATATGACGCACACGTGAGGTCAACCCTTAAGAAGGCACTGAACTTGTCACTAGAGGATCAATGGGATCAGGCAACCCTCCCAGTACGACTGGGAGGTATAGGGGTACGCAAAGCAACGCATGTTGCTTTACCTGCTTTTCTGTCTTCGTGTTTGGCTTCCAGCGCATTAGTCAAGAAGATTGTTCCCGAACGCTTGAGAGACGTGGTAGGAGCCCAAGACCCCAGGTTTACTGAAGCAGCGATTCGGTGGGACACCCTTACAGATTCCTCCAGTAGACCAGCTCCTCCCAAAGAACACAAACAGTCCCACTGGGACAAACCGATCATGGAAAAAATCGCCAACACAGTGCTCTCCAACGCCTCAGGAAAGGACAAAGCTCGTCTCCTGGCAGTGAAGGCACCACACTCAGGAGATTTCCTGTTAGCTGTTCCCAATTCCTCCTTGGGCACTCGACTAGACCCACAGGCCATTCGGATTGGTGTTGCTCTTCGCCTAGCCGTCCCCATCCTCACCGAACATAGGTGTATTTGCGGCAGGGCGACAGCTGATCAATTCGGACTTCATGGTCTCGTGTGTCACACAGCAGAAGGGAAGTATGCCAGGCATGAGGAGGTCAGTGACATCATAAAGAGAAGCCTCGCCACAGCCCAGTGCCCAGCTCAACGGGAACCCCAAGTGCAGAGGTCTGATGGAAGTCAAAAGCGTCCTAATGGAGCCACTATGCTACCTTGGAAGGATGGAAAGCAGATTGCCTGGGACTACACATGCGCCGCCACATTGGCAGACACCTACTTGCCATACTCCGTAGTGGAAGGGGGTGGAGCTGCCAGCCACAGGGAGACCCAGAAGATCCGCAAATATGAAGACCTTTCCCCTTGCTATAACTTCATCCGAATAGGGTCGGAGACACTTGGAGCATGGGGCAAGTGTGCTCTAAAGTTCCTAATAGAGCTGGGTGAGAAGCTCATCATAGAAACAAAGGACCACAGGGCGACCAGCTTCCTCTTTCAGAGACTCAGTTTTGCGATCCAGAGAGGAAATGCCTGCAGCATTCTGGGCATGCGGCCCACCGCCGGGCAGCTGGACGAAGTATTCGAGATGTAGCTTTGAGTTACCTATGTTGTTTTACATTCTATCGTATTTTTGTGAATGTTTTGTCAATGCATTTTGTCTTTAAATAAAATATATATAAAATATAGGGGGTGGTAGGAGAAAATTCTCAAACAGCTTCAGGGAGAACCTTGAGTTTTCCCTGAAGCAAGTTTATTCTTTTCTCTGAGGACGAGGGTCCCTATAACAGTTCTAGAGGTGGTACCTCCCTATATATTATATATATATATATATATATATATATATATATATATATATATATATATATATTATAGGATGGGGTCCACCTCTGGTGTAAATTGTGGGACCCATAGCCTCGGAGAAGTGGATAAAAAGGCTTCAAGGAAGAATATATATATATATATATATATATATATATATATATATATATATATATATATATATATATATATATATATATATATATATATATATATATGACACACACACACACTTACACGTGATGGTTCTGTGTATCCCATCCAACAATAGAGAACACACTGTATGAGCCAAAAGTGACAGGTATGGTGTGCCTGGCTTCAGTGCTGCCCTGGTGGATGTGAGGGTAGGTGCCCGAAGTGCTGTCCAGGAGAGGAGCGATACCCACAAAGACCGTGCCATTGAGGGCGAAGAGTGGCGTCTCCTCTACCGTGGCCCACCGCTGTGGCCCACTCTCTTCTACGAAAAGCTGCAAAGCAGAGAAGAAATTATTTTTTAAGTAATAATAATCGCGTTAAAAGCTAGGAAAAGTTTATATGTAGGGAAAGAGGATTGTGTGGTTCCGTGAACTAGAACCTCACGAGTTTTCGCTCACCATGAGGCGGGCCAAACCAGCATGGGTTCGACTCCTTGGCTAATCGCAGTGTTGTTATTGATATATATATATATATATATATATATATATATATATATATATACATATAGCCTATTTTCTTCTACATAAATGTATTTTTACTAGAAATGTCGTAATTTTAGGTAAAATTTTTAAATTTTTTTGTCAGAGAAAAGTCATGTAGTGGATTAGGTGAGTATCGAAGGAAATACAGATGGTGTAAGAGAAGAGTTCGATCTATGAATACATGTAAACAATCAGTATTAAAGGGGGGGGGACGTAAGGTGTCGCAATTTTGCGACAGGTGTAACCCCTCAACCCACAGTCATGGAGATGGTATTGCGTCAATCAGTACAATATACTGTGGTTCAGTTATTGAAACTTGTCGCCTACACAGTAGGCTGAGTGCTCTGAACACCGGGATGAGTGGAATTAAAACCCTGAATTGCCTGAAAGGCACTGAGTCCAAAACTGTGACCAAGGGGAACAGGGTGAAGGACGAAACCCGGATGATAGCAGCAGTGATCGCATCTAAGGTCTGTTGTGATGACTGTCCTGTGAGCAGTCCCACGTCACTCAGTCAATACGGTCACGTACCCAGTACCAGCATCTGGCTTATCTTTATCAATGTATAGAGAAGTAGCATTGAATATGCGCTAAAGAGGAGAGATATGAGACTTCGTTGATGGAAGGAGGGAGGGGCATACACAGACTGTGGTATATCAAGGTGGCAGAGCAGGGTAAACGGAAAGGGGAGGGTGAACTGAAAGGAAAGGGAACTGAAAGGGAAGGATGCACCGAGAGGGAAGGGGGAATTCAGGGAGAGATTCAGTAAGAGCACACAGGCCAACAGGAGAGGGATGCAGTAATGATAGACGAGAGGATCGTAGGTGGCAGTTCCATCAATATACTGACGTCGATTTCAGGACTCAACGCCCCCGTGGTCACGTGTCAGACCAGGTCTCCTGGCTGATGCACTGATCAGTGAGGCTGTTGGCGCTCGGTACATGCAGTCTATATGGACACACAGCGCCGAAGAGTTTAGAAACGTATTCAACTAGAAATCAAAGGAAATCAGTCTAGAATACCACTTCTACGGGTCTTAGACCATACATTCTAGCTAGTTTAGGAGTTGCTAGAAGTTGAAATAGTTTTTCTCTCCCTGGTGTAAGCTTTTCAAGACTTTGTTATGCCTTAGTGATTCAGAGGAGTCACGATTATTAAGAAGTTTCAGTTAAACTGATTTGTAGTCAGCGGCATCTACTGAGTTGTGGAGACAGGTGATTAAAGTTGCTAGAACTAGTATTGCTAGTCACAACCTACACATGGAAGAGAGAAGATTATGACGACGTTTTGGTCCGACTTGAACCATTTACAAGTCACACCAACACAAGAAGGTGAGAGAGCTAGTATATATAGGAGAGGAGGACAGGGATGGGACGAAGAAAGGAAGAAAGTGGAGAAGTAGTGGTAGAGAGAATGCTGGTAGTGGTGGTAGAGAGAATGCTGGTAGTGGTGGTGGTTGTACAGATACTATTTTTTTTGTTTTTACTACTGCAAATTATTGCAAGCTGATGCTAGTATAGTGTGTGTGTGTATGTGTGTGTGTGTTTGTGTGCGCAGCACGCGCACTCGCGTGTGCTGCGCTTGTTCACTTGTTACTACCACCAGGGGACGTACCTCCTAGCAGCAAGGAGCACATGTACTCATGCTCTCACACTGCTGTGAGAGTACACCCCCACCTCCTTG
The DNA here is from genome assembly GCF_038502225.1 of Cherax quadricarinatus. Lineage (NCBI taxonomy): Eukaryota > Metazoa > Arthropoda > Malacostraca > Decapoda > Parastacidae > Cherax > Cherax quadricarinatus. The sequence goes on from NC_091370.1 coordinate 10,674,144, forward strand.
GTACTCACCTCATCACAGAACCACATAGGGGCGGTGCAGGCGGTGACAACACTAACGTTCTGAGCTCGGTTTCTCCACACCACAGCCACGGTGTCAGCCTCCACCCACGCCACGCCCGTGAAGTAGTGGTCCCTGTGGGCGGCCAAGAATACCCTCAGCACCTTATCACAGCTACACTGACCTCACACCCACTCCAGCCTCCACTCTCTCTCTCTCTCTCTCTCTCTCTCTCTCTCTCTCTCTCAACAACAAACCACCACAAAGCAAGGGGGAGGTGAAGGACAAGGGAAGGGTAATTTAAAGGTAGTCATTTAAAGGCATACAGAAGCACTGGTCACCGTCTCCTTCTAACCCTTTATTACACTTTTATTAGAGGGCAAAAATGAAATTACTTAAGGGACAGGTAGTAAATATGTTTGTCCATCAGAAAGGGGAAAAGTGGAATGGGAAAAGGAGAGAGAAAAGAACAGGGAGGAGGGGAAAAATAATTAGAGGAAAAGGGGGGGGAGATAGCCAAAATTGGTGGAAATGTATTTTCTTCCAGCATTTCTTCAGCTGAAGGGCTCTTGATCCGAGGAAATGGAGCTACCTTCCCCTTTCCTCGGTTCATACCTGATTTCCACCTATCCCCAAAGGTGTTGTCTATTCTTTATGGACTTGGACAGGTGGATAGTAATCACATAAGTGGAGTGACTGAATGGCTAGTTAGACATTTAAGTTAACTGCAGGGCTAGTTTGCCTTATGGTTAGACGGAGGGGTAGTTAGTTAGGTTTAAATTTAACTAGAGAAAAGGTTAGTTCTACATTTGGCTAGCTAAGGGACTTGTTAAATGTGGGCAAGTTTAATAAGGGGCATGTTAGCTAAGGGATGGTTAGCTAAAGGTCTAGCTAGTTTTTTCTGGCTTCCTATGGGTTTGTCTAGCTGGAGAGGTTGCTATTTAAAAGGCTATTTAACTAGAAAACTGGTAAAAGTGGAGTTTTGCTAAGGGTATGCTTAACTAGAAATCGAATTAGCTAACAGTTTACTGCCTACCTAGGCGCTGACTAGATGAGGACCTAGAAGGGATGACTAGAAAGCTGGTTAGCTAAGAGCGAGGGAGAGGGGGGCAGCAGCCTAAACTAGTTACTAGGCATCATTTACAGATCTAATTTACTTTCCCTCCTTCATATCTAGAAAACTACAATTAGCTAATATTCCAGCTGCCGGGATAGTCATAAGTTAGCCATCTGGGTGGTTCCCGTCTGCCTGGCTGGCTTCCTGACTCGCTTCATGGCTGAGGTGTCTAGCTGGCTGACCGTCTCGGCATCAGCCGCAACACACCGCCACAACCACAACTAAAACACTCACAACACCACGATCACAACAACGAGACAGTTGGTGTGGGAAGAAGACAAACCACACATCCACTGACTGGTCTTTGACTCTCGTGGGAGGCTTGAGGTCTTGTGGAGAAGGTGGGGAAGAGTGGTCCAGCTCCACCACCCATAGCGTCGCCGTCGGGTTGGCAGTGTCTACCTGAAGAGAGAACACACATACAAAGACGGTAAGGTTTAAATACTAAAGTAACTACAGAGAGCTTTGATCAAATTCGACGGTCTCTTTAATATAGTTGTATATGAAGTGGGTTCTTATAAAGCTGTATAAAAGCACAACCCGCACATAGGAGAGAGAAGCTTACCTTCCGACTTGGACTATTTAAGTGCGGGTTGTGTGTATTGTTCCAGTCACGGTATTGTGCCTTTTTGGTTTTTATTGCTCCTGTATAAAGTGAGATTTTTTTTATAAATGTGATTGAATAAGTTCATCCAAAATTGAATAGGTCATATCATGAAGGTCATTCCACTGGTTTCTCGGATTTGGATGATCCATTTCAATTGCATTTACAAAAGATGCACCATGTGGAGAGATTTGTAAGAGAGCTGTCAGAATACGTACTTGTTCCACACTATAATAACTACACAGCAAGCTTTATTGGCACAACGTTTCGCTCTGTGTATAACAGTCAATGACTTGCAGAGATAAAACCTACACAGACCGAAACGTTGACTAGTTACAAACCTGTTATCCAGTGTTTGTCACTTCTTCACAGGTCTTGTCAATACAACAGGCAAACTAACAATTCTAAACATACAAGTACATGATAATACAACACACATATCTCTGGTTACAAAATCTTGCGTCAGTTTCAAACAACTTTTAAGTGGTTGGCATTGAAGGAACCCCCAAAAAATCCGTAGATTCAGACAGTCATAGGCAAAGCAACAGACACTGTGATTAGTAGTGTTATAACTAGCAGCGAGTATTTATACCTAGCTGAGAGTGGTATATCTAGCAGTGAGTGGTTTATAGCTATCAATGAGTGGTTTATAACTAGCAGTGAGTTATAGCTAGCACTGAGTGGCATAACTAGTAGTGTTTTAGCTAGCAGTGAGTAGTATAACTAGCAGTGAGTTATAGCTAGCAATGAGTGGTATAACTGCCTTCGTGTGGTATAACTACCAGTGAGTGGTATAACTACAAGTAGTGGTATAACTACAAGTAGTGGTATAACTACAAGTAGTGGTATAACTACAAGTAGTGGTATAATTACCAATGAGTAGTATAACTACCAGTAGTGGTATAACTACAAGTAGTGGTATAACTACAAGTAGAGGTATAACTACAAGTAGAGGTATAACTACAAGTAGTGGTATAACTACAAGTAGTGGTATAACTACAAGTAGTGGTATAACTACAAGTAGTGGTATAACTACAAGTAGTGGTATAACTACAAGTAGTGGTATAACTACAAGTAGTGGTATAACTACAAGTAGTGGTATAACTACCAGTGAGTGGTATAATTACTAGTGAGTAGTATAACTACCAGTCTGATATGCATAGGCGAATGTTCCATCCTTGCAAGACGGGCGTGTTGCCCATTGTGTCCGATATTTTGTCCGCTCTGATGATCTTCACGATCCTTCAGCGTCACCAGAGGTTCATTAGATCGCCACCCCTTTTCTACGTCCCTTTGCTCTTCGTATTCACTCTTCCCTTCTCTTCATTTACCTCCTTTATATGTCCGTCCAGCATCTAACTTTTCTCTTCTCTCTTGGGTAGTTCCGACGATTCGTGGCTGATCTTCCTCATTTCCGTGTGCTTCCCATTCCCCTTTTCTTAACCACTTACGATCTCATTCGCAGCCGTTGCAATGCACACTGATGGTTCTAAATCCTCTGTAGGTGTCGAGTTTGCAGTAGATTCTCCGGACAGTTATACGAGGTTATTTAGTCTTAGCTAGCATTTTCACTGTTGAGTTGTATGCAGTTCTCATGGCTGCTATACATAAACCATGGTACGGGTGGGATTGAATTCGCGGCAAGTGAGTTGCAGAATTCCAGGCCAGCGCTATACATGTTGCATCCCTGCCTACCTCAACATTCACAGTAGTTTCAGACTTTACTACATTGCAGGCTGTAAAAAAAACATTATCCTCATCCCCTCGTTCTTCGTATACAACTCTGGTTGAGCCGCATTTCCAGTATAATCAAAGATATAATATCTTTATTTCTTACCAGTACATGTACAAGGTATACAGACCATACCTGACATCAATGACATACTACTATATAGAAAGCTGCTTGTTATGCTGAGCATTTAGGGCAAATTAGGTCAGTTTTGTCCGAGGATGCGACCCACACCAATCGACTAACACCCAGGTACCTATTTTACTGATAGGTGAACATAGACAACCGGTGTAAGGAAACACATCCGTCCGGGTTCTATTCCACCCTCGCTTGGAATAGAACCCTGACGCTCACCGTGTGAAGCGAGAACTTTAGCCACCAGGTCACGGGGTACCGTTAGGTCCCGCTGGGTCCCTGGATTTGTGAATGTTCGGAGCAACGAGCAGGACGACTCTGCATCGCGGTCAGGTGTCCATGTTATTTCATACAGGGGCATTCCATCCTCAGACTGTTTTGCAGCAATCTCTAAGACAAGTTCGCAACTGTTGGCAGCAACGATGGTCTGATTTATCCATAATAGATTGCATTCTGTCAAACCTTGTTTGGGTTTCTGATCTTATTAATGTCGTGTTTGGGAGACTACTCTCTCGCCTCTACATTTCGGACACACGTCTCGCTCATGGCTATCTCACAGAGAAACTCTCAGCAACGCTCTGTGAAAACTATTAAGATCCTTTGTAAGTTCATCTGTTTCCTGTCTATCAGCGAGCAGCGCCGTCACCGCTCTGACACCTTTACTTTTTCTGACCTCGCTGACAGCACCACCTTTGACACGAACTTTTTGACTTTCTGCTTTATTAAACCAACTTTTATTACAGTTTTCCCTTTAGCACTCCCCACTACCCTTACTGACTCTCCGGCGTACCTCTCACTGACTCTCCGGCGTACCTCTCACTGACTCTCCGGCGTACCTCTCACTGACTCTCTGGCGTATCTCTCACTGACTCTCTGGCGTACCTCTCGCTGACTCTGGCGTACCTCTCGCTATCTCTGGCGTACCTCTCGCTATCTGTGGCGTACCTCTCACTGACTCTATCGTACCTCTCACTGACTCTCTGGCGTACCTTCCACCTCCAGGACTCAAGTCCGGCTAATCGGTTTCCCTGAATCCCTTCATAAATGTTACTTTGCTCACACTCCAACAGCACGTCAAGCCACAAAAATATTCGTCTCCAGTCCCATCTAACACGCACGTGGGCTCACCCCTCCATACGCACAACTGCCTCCACCTTCACCCCATATACGCACCTATTTTCCCCGTTTACAGGCACCCCTGCCCCTTTCCCCTTCATACGCACCTTCGGGTATCTGATGGGGTTATAGGTGGCGTATTTGTCAGTGTAGATAGGGATCCTGGCCTCTCGTACGCCGGAGTCGTTGAAAGTGGCGTAACATAGTCGCGTACCGTCACTGCTTGCCCACACAGCAGACACGGAGTGCAAGATGTACTCTGGTGAATAGCGAGATTAGTGAGATTACTGTGAGATTAGTGAGATTACTCTGAGATTAGTGAGATTACTGTGAGATTAGTGAGATTACTGTGAGATTAGTGAGATTAATGTGAGATTAATGTGAGATTAGTGAGATTAATGTGAGATTAGTGAGATTAGTGAGATTACTGTAAAATTGGTGAGATTAGTGAAGCGAATGTGAGTGGTGTGAGATTAGTGAGCCCACTGTAAAATTAATGTCATATTAGTGAGATTACTGTAAAATCAATGAGATTAATGTAAGATTACTGCAAAATAAGTAAGATTGGTGAAACTTTTGTGAGTGGGCTGAGATTAAACTGAGCCCAGTGTAAAAATTAGTGTGCGAGTCCTGTAAAATTTGTGAGATTACTGTGAAACTAGTGTTAGTAGTCTAAGATTAGAGTGAGCCCAGTGTAAAATTAGTGTGAGATTAGTGAGACTGGTGTGAGATTAGTGTGAGATTACTGTAAACTTAGTGGTGTAACTAATGTGAGTGGTCTGAGATTAGAGTAAGCCCAGTGTAATATTAGTGTGAGATTAGAGTTCGAAATTAGTGAGTCAGTATAAAATTTAGAGTGAATTCAGTGTAAGAGTGAGCCCAGTGCAAGATTAGTATCAAATTATTTGAAAATTAAAGTGAGATTAGTTTAAGACGAAGCTGTTATAAGCCTAGTGAGACTAGTGTGAAAGACGGTTGAGATTAGTAAAGCGTGAAAACAGTGTAAGATTAGTGAAAGCGTAGTTTTAGATTAGCGAGATTATTAATTTGTTGTGAAATTAGCGAGTCTAGTGTGAGATTAGTGTGTGTCGAGTGAGATTAGCGTAAGAAAAAGTTTTGCGTTAGATTTGTTAGATAAGTGTGAGGTGTAAGGCTAGTGTGAGATTAGTTTGAATCTAGTGTGAAATTATTGTAAGACTAGCGTAAGATTTGTGTCAGATAAGTGTGGAACTAGTGAGATTAGTTTGATACTAATGATATAACTTTGAAAATACCTTGAGATTAGTTTTAATCTACCGTGGAAATAGTGAGATTAAAGACCATTTTGAGATTAATGTTGACATTATTTTAATAACGTGAGACTAGTGTAAAATAAGTCTGGAATTACTTTGACATTACTTTAAGACTAGCCTGAAACTAGCGAGATTAGTCTGAAATCTCATTAAAAATAGCATGAGATTGTTGGGGAACAGATTCAAAATTGACTTGAGTGAGATATTGATATTTGTGAGATAAAGATTATGGATTGAGCTGAAATGTTCATATATTTGATACAAAAAATAAGTAAGTCTTCATAAAGAAGGGAAACGATACTGAATAAGTATGAAAAGGAAGAGGAAGAAACGATAGGAAGAGGAGGAGGAGGAGGAAGAGAAAGGTGTTAGAGAAAGATTACCTCTGTACAGATAATCTGTAACGCCGTTAAAAACAACATGGGGCTGGCCAGTCGTCGTGAGACGCGACACCACGGGCGACGTGGGAGATTCCTTGATGTAAATGTCGTTCTCGTAGACCATAACAAGGGAAGCTGCACCTCCTGGCACCCAGGCCACGTGTTGTAGCTCAGGGTGGCCCTCCTGAGACGGGAACGGTGTCACTGACTCCACATGCCTGCAGGAGGGAAGGAGTGTTGTCAGACTCTGGAGGGAGGGTGTGTGATGTCAGGTGATAGAGTGAGGGGAGGGTGAAGTCACGACAGAATGTACTCCAGCTTAGCGAAAATTTAAGGATCAGTAGTGTGCTGCTGCCCTATGCTAAAGGATAGTTACATAGAATGAACAAAAGCTGTGTTTCTCTGTCATATTACATTATACAGGATGCGATTCCCTGTCTTTTTATATCGCACAGCATGGTTCCCTGTCATATTCTATCGCACAGCATGGTTCCCTGTCATATTCTATCACACAGCATGGTTCCCTGTCATATTCCATCACACAGCATGGTTCCCTGTCATATTCTATCACACAGCATGGTTCCCTGTCATATTCCATCACACAGCATGGTTCCCTGTCATATTCCATCACACAGCATGGTTCCCTGTCATATTCCATCACACAGCATGGTTCCCTGTCATATTCCATCGCACAGCATGGTTCCCTGTCATATTCTATCACACAGCATGGTTCCCTGTCATATTCCATCACACAGCATGGTTCCCTGTCATATTCTATCACACAGCATGGTTCCCTGTCATATTCTATCACACAGCATGGTTCCCTGTCATATTCTATCACACAGCATGGTTCCCTGTCATATTCTATCACACAGCATGGTTCCCTGTCATATTCTATCACACAGCATGGTTCCCTGTCATATTCTATCACACAGCATGGTTCCCTGTCATATTCTATCACACAGCATGGTTCCCTGTCATATTCCATCACACAGCATGGTTCCCTGTCATATTCTATCACACAGCATGGTTCCCTGTCATATTCTATCACACAGCATGGTTCCCTGTCATATTCTATCACACAGCATGGTTCCCTGTCATATTCTATCACACAGCATGGTTCCCTGTCATATTCTATCACACAGCATGGTTCCCTGTCATATTCTATCACACAGCATGGTTCCCTGTCATATTCCATCACACAGCATGGTTCCCTGTCATATTCCATCACACAGCATGGTTCCCTGTCATATTCTATCACACAGCATGGTTCCCTGTCATATTCTATCACACAGCATGGTTCCCTGTCATATTCCATCACACAGCATGGTTCCCTGTCATATTCCATCACACAGCATGGTTCCCTATCTTACAAAGTGCTGAAATCTGTCAGCCAGAACCTGGGAACTTCAGTATGCCAGGTAATGAAGACACCAAGTATGTCACCCAGAGTCTCATCAGCTGCAGCAACACTTAAGGTTCCGTCCCAGAAGAGATGGCGTTAGTATTATCCGGGAATGATTATCTCAAAATAGATGGCGTTAGTATTATCTGGGAATGATCATCTCTGACCATAGTCTATTAGGATATAGAAATTACCACAGAGTGGGATAATTAAAACAATATTTGTAGAGGACTGGTGAATCAGTGAGATAAACTTGGACTTGACGTATCTAAATTCACTCCTACATTAAAATAGAGCAACGTAGATTTATTATATATCTGAGAGTGGTATAAACCTTGGTAATAAATACCGACAAGTTGGTTTAGAAAGACACGTAAGCAAACACTATAACATATTTATTAGAAAACGTTTCGGTCCTGGGACCTTGATCATAGTGTTTGCTTACGTGTCTTTCTAAACCATATCTGAGAGTACATACTTGTACTTGCCTGGCGACAGTTTAGGCTGACCCAGATGTTGGGTAGGCCTAAGCCGCAGTACATTGTCTTGATTTACAGAGAGGTAAGAATGCTTGGCTAGCTTAGAGGAATATTTAAAAAAAAAGAATAAGAAAATACAGTAAATATAATTTACGTCGAAAATGAATATTCTTTTAAGTACAATCTCTCTCTCTCTCTCTCTCTCTCTCTCTCTCTCTCTCTCTCTCTCTCTCTCTCTCTCTCTCTCTCTCTCTCTCTCTCTCTCTCTCTCTCTCTCTAATTTATACTAATGAGGTATTAGAGGCAGAGAAGATACGTTATCACTAATACGTCTTTAAGACGGCGTTATGTGCAGTCTCAGAATTTACAGTAATAAGAGCAGCTTAAGCTCATTTTAATAATTACCTCGATTATTTAGATAATCACGCTATTTGCTGGCATGTTACTGATGTGTATGAGAGACAGATAGAAATATAGATAGATAGAGAAAAAGAGAGAGAGATTGTATATATAAATGGTCCAAGTCGGACCGAAACGTCGTCGTAAGCTTCTCTCTTCTATGTGCGGGTTATTTGTGTATCGTTCCAGTCACGGTATTGTGCCTTTTATATATATATATATATATATATATATATATATATATATATATATATATATATATATATATATATATATATATATATGCAATAAGATCACAGTAAACAGGTGATTTCAGAATATGCAAAACAACCACTGTGAAAGAATAGAGAAATTCCAAGCGCTTTCGTGACTACTCACATTATCAAGGAACAATGAAAGTAAAACATCAAAGGAAGGTATATAAAGGGGTAGCCCACACATCACTATCAGATCCCACAACAAAGAAACACCTGACGCGAGACAGCAGACCCGCCGGCCGAACTAGACAGGTCCTTAATACAACCCACCAACAAACTATTCTACCCAAGGAATAAGAAATTTAAAATATTATTTGTCCAATGTATTATTAAATTCTTCCCAAATTCTATTAATTATAAACGGATCTAATTTATATAAACCAAAGGAAATATTCATATTATTGTCAAAACTGCTTTTTATGAAACAAGATTCAATTATATTCCTGTCGACCATGGACTTGCTTGATACTACTTTCTCAACATTTTGAAAATCAATTGGATGGTTAAAATCTCTTACATGAATAAATAGAGCATTGGAATCTTGTCCAGTTCTAATGCTATATTTATGTTTTAATCTTAGCTCGAGATTTTTACCAGTTTGACCGTAATAAACTTTATCGTAAATTTTACAAGGAATCTTATAGACACATCCATCAGCATTTTGGGGGGAATTATTTATCAAAAGTTTTTTTACTGTATCAAGATTTTTTAATACAACTTTAATATTAAAAGTCTTAAGAAGAGAAGGCATATCAACCAAGTTTTCATGGTAAGAGAGAACCAACATATTTTTAGTTGAATAAGGCTGGTTGTCCCTTTTTGGATTGTAGAAAGTATTTCTAGCAATTTTAAAAGATTTATCAATTACATTTCTTGGGTATTTCAAATCATTACCTATTTCATAAATTTTGGATTTTTCCTCATCTATGAACTCTGGACTACAAATTCGTAAAGCTCTCAAAAACATTGATGAGAAAACAGAAAGTTTAACTCTGTCTTGATGGGAAGAATAATAGTGGACATAGGAACAGCTATTTGTAGGTTTTCTGTAAATTTTAAATTTGAATTCATTATTACCCTTAATAATTAAAACATCTAGAAAAGGCAATGAGTTATTTTCTTCAAATTCAACAGTAAAATTTATAGAATGGGCTAAGCTATTTAATTTGCCAATGAAATGGTGCATATCTACATTTTTGGGCATAAGACACAAAATATCATCAACATATCTGAACCATTTAGCTCTATTAGGGAGGATTGTGTTAAGCAGCCTTGTTTCAAAAAATTCCATGTATAGGTTACTAAGAACAGGTGAAAGAGGATTTCCCTTTGCCATACCAAACTTCTGAGTGTAAAACTTATCATTAAATACAAATTTTGCATCAACAATGCAAAGTTTAATAAGTTTAATGATAGTAGGAACTGGCAATGGTAAATCATAATTAACGAGTTCTTCAGATAAGAAACTTAATAAATCATCAACAGGAACTTTCGTAAACAAGGAAGTAACATCAAAACTAACCATGTTAAAATCATTTAAGTCAGTCAAGGAGCTTAATTAATCAACTAAATCTATGTTGTTTTTAACGTTAAAGTTAGAAATTTTGCCAACAATAGGGCTCAAAATATCAACAAGCCATTTGGATAATTTATATGAAGCTGATCCTATGGAGCTAATAATTGGTCTGACTGGATTCCCTGGTTTGTGTGTTTTTATTAGTCCATATATGTAAGGTAAAGATGGATTAGTGGAAGTAAATTGTTTGACTAATTCATCTTTGATGATACTGAAACCTATTCTAAACTCGAAACCGTTAACAGCAATTTCAATAAAACAATAAAACTTCTACTGAAAGGCAAAGATGAATTAGTCAATACACAAATAACCCGCACATAAAAGAGAGAAGCTTCTCTCTTTTATGTGCGGGTTATTTGTGTATCGTTCCAGTCACGGTATTGTGCCTTTTTGTTATTTATGAATTAGTCAAACAATTTACTTCCACTAATCCATCTTTGCCTTAAATGTATGGACTAATAAAAACACACAAACCAGGGAATCCAGTCAGACCAATTATTAGCTCCATAGGGTCAGTTTCATATAAATTATCCAAATGGCTTGTTGATATTTTGAGCCCTATTGTTGGCAAAATTTCTAACTTTAACGTTAAAAACAACATAGATTGATATTGATCCAGGACTTGATCCAGGACTTGATCCAGGACTTGATCCAGGACTTGATCCAAGACTTGATCCAAGACTTGATCCAAGACTTGATCCAAGACTTGATCCAAGACTTGATCCAAGACTTGATCCAAGACTTGATCCAAGACTTGATCCAGGACTTGATCCAGGACTTGATCCAGGACTTGATCCAAGACTTGATCCAAGACTTGATCCAAGACTTGATCCAAGACTTGATCCAAGACTTGATGAACTACGAGAGACCGAAATTCTTCTCCAAGTGTTGGTTATATGTAAAGTGTGAGCTGTAGAAAGTGCAAGAGGGCTCAGCTCTAGCTCCAGGGTCGCCCTATTGTTAACCTTCAGCTTCTGACCCATCTAGCCCTGGCAAAAATTTCAACAATAGGCCTAATAGTTGATCATGCAATAAAGCTCCTACGGAGCTCACTTGAGAGGTCACTCATAAACTAGTTTAGAGCATTTTAGAGCACTCAGCACTTGTAAACTCGCTTAGAGCACTCAGACTACTTGTAAACTCTTTTAGAGCACTCAGACCACTTGTAAACTCGTTTAGAGCACTCAGACCACTTGTAAACTCGTTTAGAGCACTCAGACCACTTGTAAACTCGTTTAGAGCACTCAGACCACTTGTAAACTCGTTTAGAGCACTCGGAGTACTTATATAACCACTCAGAACAGAGCATTGCCACTCAGAGCAGTCATATCTCACTCGGAGAGCTCATAGCACCTCTGCACTCACTCAGAGAACACTTAAACACCCACGGAGCATTTATATACTCTGAACACCCATACCACTTACGTATGTACTCAGAGCACATTATACTCACTCAGAGTCCATCTGAAGCACTGTGTACTTGGCCAGGTGACTCAGGTGCCGATTCTGTGGAAGAACGAAAGGAAAATGGCCTTTAAGGTCGTGTTTTGCTTGCCATTTACACAATGTAGAATTAATGGCAGAGAAAATGGTGATGTAAAATGGGGGAAATGGTAGGGCCTTTTCAATGTGAGAAATGGGAGAGTGTATCATGATATGGGAATGGTAGTGACCAATATATTACGATAATGGTAGTGAAAATTGGAACATAAAAGTGGTGACAGTAGCAGTAGGAAAAGGCTGTTGCCATAGCAACATAAAAATAATGGTTATCGTTACTTCCCCCCCCCCAAAAAAAAAAAAAAATCGGTGGTAACAACTGTATCCATGACAACTCCCCTCAACCCCGCCAAAAAAGTATGGCAGTATAAATGGCAAAAAATGGCAGTATCTATAAAATAAACTGAGTTGCCATAGCAACGAGAAAATAAATTTAACGATTGAAAATAATTTTTTTGTTTTTTCAATGATTTTTATTTAATATTTTTATTTATTTTAAATATTAATATATTAGGCACCATATATAAATTTTAATCTAACGGATATTATTATATTTACAAGAATATGCAGAAGAGAGATATATATAGAGTGAGAATCACAAGCAAATACAATCTCCTTAGCAATTAGCAATATACAGGGTGTTTCAGAATAAGGACCTGATTTATACTGTATACTGCTATAAAATTGGTTCTATCATTTTGAAACACCTTGAATTTGTCGATTAGCAAGATGCTGACTGGAGAAACTAGATATAGATAGATTCCATCACACTGAGTTTCTTCTTCCTTATAAAGTTGATAAGTTAGCCTAAGAAACTATCTTGATGGAAAATGTAGAATATAAGTTTGGAATATCTGTGTCTAGTGTTAGGGATAATATTAGTAAATCAAGTGAATGTTATAGGAATGCGGTTAGAAGTCCGAGATGATCTATCATTCACTATAACATGAACGTAGATTAGTATGTTTATGGAGCAATTTGCAATGTCAACATTGATGTTGCAGTAGCCAGGCTTAGGCTTGGATACAAGTACTTCTGGCAGTTTGACAGGCTGACACACACACACACACACACACACACACACACACACACACACACACACACACACACACACACACACACACACACACACACACACACACACACACACACATACATACAGACAGACACATACAGACACAGACTCACACACACACACACACACACACACACACACACACACACACACACACACGACAAGGTGGACAAAGACAGGATGTTCCAGGGAGGGGACACAGAAACAAGAGGCCACAATTGGAAGTTGAAGACACAAATGAGTCAGAGAGATAGTAGGAAGTATTTCTTCAGTCATAGAGTTGTAAGGCAGTGGAATAGCCTAGAAAATGACGTAGTGGAGGCAGGAACCATACACAGTTTTAAGACGAGGTTTGATAAAGCTCATGGAGCGGGGAGAGAGAGGGCCTAGTAGCAACCGGTGAAGAGGCGGGGCCAGGAGCTAGGACTCGACCCCTGCAACCACAAATAGGTGAGTACAAATAGGTGAGTACACACACACGCGCGCGCGCACACACACACACACACACACACACACACACACACACACACACACACACACACACACACACACACACACACATGAAGAAAGGTTGAGGGAAATCGGCCTGACGACACTGGAGGCCAGGAGAGTCAGGGGAGACATGATAACGACATAAAATACTGCGCGGAATAGACGAGGTGGACAAAGACGGGATGTTCCAGAGATGGGACACAGACACAAGAGGTCACAATTGGAAGTTGAAGACTCAGATGAATCAAAGGGATGTTAGGAAGTATTTCTTCAGTCATAGAGTAGTCAGGCCATGGAATAGCCTAGAAAGTGATGTGGAGGCAGGGACCATACATAGTTTTAAGGCGAGGTATGATACAGCTCATGGGGCAGGGAGAGAGAGGACCTAGTAGCAATCAGCGAAGAGGCGGGGCCAGGAGCTGTGACTCGACCCCTGCAACCACAAATAGGTGAGTACAAATAGGTGAGTACATACACACACACAAAAGACCTACCCGGGCAGGCTTTAAATACCCACGAGAGGAGAGAGGTTACTGGAACATCTGATCGTGACCCATGACCCACAGCCTATCCCTCCCACGTGTCTTGTTCCTGCCTGGTCGTGATATACCAAGCATGCTGTCAGTGTCACACTGCTCTATCCTGTTCCAGTTTCTCTCTCTCTCTCTCTCTCTCTCTCTTTGATATAGAAGAAAATGTATTTACCATTCTTCATTCAATAGCTTTCTTGTCAGTCAAGTCTTGTCAGAGGTGACCGGACATCAAGATTAGTATAACCTCCGTAACTACAACATCCTCACTCATTCTTCACAGTTATTTACTCTCCACCATAACATCACCATGTATCCCACCTTCAGGAACACAGCATCTGCGACCCATCCTTCAGGAACACAGCATCTGCGACCCATCCTTCAGGAACACAGCATCTGCCACCCATCCTTCAGGAACACAGCATCTGCGACCCATCCTTCAGTAACACAGCATCTGCCACCCATCCTTCAGGAACACAGCATCTGCCACCCATCCTTCAGGAACACAGCATCTGCCACCCATCCTTCAGGAACACACCATCTACCACCCATCCTTCAGGAACACAGCATCTACCACCCATCCTTCAGTAACACAGCATCTACCACCCATCCTTCAGTAACACAGCATCTGCCACCCATCCTTCAGTAACACAGCATCTACCACCCATCCTTCAGTAACACAGCATCTACCACCCATCCTTCAGTAACACAGCATCTACCACCCATCCTTCAGTAACACAGCATCTGCTACCAATCCTTCAGTAACACAGCATCTGCTGCCAATCCTTCAGTAACACAGCATCTGCTGCCAATCCTTCAGTAACACAGCATCTGCTGCCAATCCTTCAGTAACACAGCATCTGCTGCCAATCCTTCAGTAACACAGCATCTGCTGCCAATCCTTCAGTAACACAGCATCTGCCACCCATTCTTCAGTAACACAGCATCTGCTGCCAATCCTTCAGTAACACAGCATCTGCTGCCAATCCTTCAGTAACACAGCATCTGCTGCCAATCCTTCAGTAACACAGCATCTGCTGCCAATCCTTCAGTAACACAGCATCTGCTGCCAATCCTTCAGTAACACAGCATCTGCCACCCATTCTTCAGTAACACAGCATCTGCCACCCATCCTTCAGTAACACAGCATCTGCCACCCATCCTTCAGTAACACAGCATCTGCCACCCATCCTTCAGTAACACAGCATCTGCCACCCATCCTTCAGTAACACAGCATCTGCCACCCATCCTTCAGTAACACAGCATCTGCCACCCATCCTTCAGTAACACAGCATCTGCCACCCATCCTTCAGTAACACAGCATCTGCCACCCATCCTTCAGTAACACAGCATCTGCCACCCATCCTTCAGTAACACAGCATCTGCCACCCATCCTTCAGTAACACAGCATCTGCCACCCATCCTTCAGTAACACAGCATCTGCCACCCATCCTTCAGTAACACAGCATCTGCCACCCATCCTTCAGAGTACAGGCACTGTACTTCCCACCACAACATCCCCATCTCCAGTTTTTCAGCATCCCCCACTCACCGTTCAGATGGTATAATCTCTCCTTTTGGCCTCCTAATAATCTCACTCGCTACAAGGGCCTCAATATCCCATCTACCCTTCTCCCTTCCGTTCATTCGATTATTCTTTTTGTCTTTCGTAGACCCATCTGCCGATACATCTATTCCCAAATATGCAAATCCAATCCACTCCCTCCCTCCTGTCTAATATTTTCAATCTAACGTTGCCTAGACTTTTTTTTTCTGATCGCCACACCTTTCTCCCTTCTACGATTTAAAATTGCCTTTTTTTCACAAACACACTAAAACTCCACGACCATCGTTGCCAACTTCTCTTTAGAATCTCCCATAAGAAATGATTCAAGGTAAGAACATTTCTCTGAACTGATCTGGGACTTCCTGTTCTATTTCTGCTAAAATTGAAGCTCCTGATGATGAGATGATCGCAACACGTACAACCCGGAGCTATTTTTCAACTCCCTGTGTGTGTGTGTGTGTGTGTGTGTGTGTGTGTGTGTGTATGTATGTATGTGTGTGTACATATATGTATGTCGTACCGAATAGGTAAAACTTGTGATTTTGGCTTAAATAGCAAAGCTCTTCTTGCCGAATAAGGCAAGCGAAAATTTGTTTATACAATTTCGCAAAAATAATTCTAAACGAAAAAAAAATATTTCATTGTTTATTATTAAATTATTTTACACTTATCTAAAATATATTTAGTTGGATTAGACTAAATTAAATTACCCTTGTTATAATAAGGTTAGGCAAGTTTTCTAAGGTTCTTTTGGTACAAAATTATTAATTTTTACATTAACATAAATGAAAAAACTTTAAACATATAAGAGAAATTTTTAGAAAGGATTTAATTTTAAATGAGTTCATGCTAATGGACCAGTTTTACCTATTCAGCATATATATATATATATATATATATATATATATATATATATATATATATATATATATATATATATATATATATATATATATATATATATATATATATATAATGTGCATTAAATTGTGCTTCACGAACCATGTCAGTTCCAGCTGACAGAACATTAAAAGGTTGCCCAAATCTTGGTTATTGCAAAGGAACACGAGGGAAGGGAGAAGAGAAGAGAAGGACGGTAGGAAAGGAGAGAAAAAAAAGTGGGAGGAGGGAGAAGAACCGAAGGTAATCACAACATCAACAAAAGTACAACGAACAAGATCATATCAGAATATCAAACTTAATCGTCAGTAACCTTAGATGACCTTTCAGCCTGACTGGGCGAGGGTAGGGAAATGTAGTTTTTTTCCCCCCACCGCGACCTGAGGTCACAGTGCCAAACCTGTGACCTGAGGTCAGAGTGCCAAGCCTCTGACCTGAGGTCACAATGCCAGCTTCTGACCTCAGGCCAGTGACAAGCCTCTGACCTCAGTTCACAGTTCCCAGCCTGTGACCTCAGGTCACAGTTCCAAGCTTGTGACCTCAGTTCACAGTTCTAAACCTGTGACCTCAGTTCACAGTTCCCAGCCTGTGACCTCAGGTCACAGTTCCAAGCTTGTGACCTCAGTTCACAGTTCCCAGCCTGTGACCTCAGGTCACAGTTCCCAGCCTGTGACCTCAGGTCACAGTTCCCAGCCTGTGACCTCAGGTCACAGTTCCCAGCCTGTGACCTCAGGTCACAGTTCCAAACCTGTGACCTCAGG
Organism: Cherax quadricarinatus; assembly: GCF_038502225.1. Classification (NCBI taxonomy): domain Eukaryota; kingdom Metazoa; phylum Arthropoda; class Malacostraca; order Decapoda; family Parastacidae; genus Cherax; species Cherax quadricarinatus. The sequence goes on from NC_091370.1 coordinate 10,691,455, forward strand.
TCACAGTTCCAAACACTGTGACCTCAGGTCACAGTGTTTCTAGCCAATATTTCCACGTCATTATTCTCAGTCATTATTAACACTGTGACAGTTTTTTCCATTATTTTTCAAGTAAAATATTAGAGTCAATATATATGCATTTTAATTTTCCTGCGTTTTTTTTAAATTGCTTTTTTTCCATTGGCTTTTTTAAATGTAATTTTCTGTTTTATCATCTTTCACTCTTTATAGATGCAGTTGTACTCTTTACTTACACAGTTGTACTCTTTACTTACACAGTTGTACTCTTTACTTACACAGTTGTACTCTTTACTTACACAGTTGTACTCTTTACTTACACAGTTGTACTCTTTACTTACACAGTTGTACTCTTTACTTACACAGTTGTACTCTTTACTTACACAGTTGTACTCTTTACTTACACAGTTGTACTCTTTACTTACACAGTTGTACTCTTTACTTACACAGTTGTACTCTTTACTTACACAGTTGTACTCTTTACTTACACAGTTGTACTCTTTACTTACACAGTTGTACTCTTTACTTACACAGTTGTACTCTTTACTTACACAGTTGTACTCTTTACTTACACAGTTGTACTCTTTACTTACACAGTTGTACTCTTTACTTACACAGTTGTACTCTTTACTTACACAGTTGTACTCTTTACTTAGATGCACTCTTATACAGTAGTCCTCTTTACTTATACAGTTGCACTCTTTACTTATACAGTTGCACTCTTTACTTATACAGTTGCACTCTTTACTTATACAGTTGCACTCTTTACTTATACAGTTGCACTCTTTACTTATACAGTTGCACTCTTTACTTATACAGTTGCACTCTTTACTTATACAGTTGCACTCTTTACTTATACAGTTGCATTCTTTACTTATACAGTTGCACTCTTTACTTATACAGTTGCACTCTTTACTTATACAGTTGCACTCTTTACTTATACAGTTGCAGTCCTTACCTATACAGTTGCGCTCTTATACAGTTGCAGTCTTTACTTAGATGCACTCTTATACAGTCCTCTTTATTTATACAGTTGCACTCTTTACTTATACAGTTGCACTCTTTACTTAGATGCACTCTTATACAGTAGTCCTCTTTATTTATACAGTTGCACTCTTTACTTATACAGTTGCACTCTTTACTTACACAGTTGCACTCTTTACTTAGATGCACTCTTATACAGTAGTCCTCTTTACTTATACAGTTGCACTCTTTACTTATACAGTTGCACTCTTTACTTATACAGTTGCACTCTTTACTTATACAGTTGCACTCTTTACTTATACAGTTGCACTCTTTACTTAGATGAACTCTTATACAGTAGTCCTCTTTATTTATACAGTTGCACTCTTTACTTATACAGTTGCACTCTTTACTTACACAGTTACACTCTTTACTTATACAGTTGCACTCTTTACTTATACAGTTGCAGTCTTTACTTATACAGTTGCGCTCTTATACAGTTGCAGTCTTTACTTAGATGCACTCTTATTCAGTAGTCCTCTTTACTTATACAGTTACACTCTTTACTTATACAGTTGCACTCTTTACTTATACAGTTGCAGTCTTTACTTATACAGTTGCGCTCTTATACAGTTGCAGTCTTTACTTAGATGCACTCTTATTCAGTAGTCCTCTTTACTTATACAGTTGCACTCTTTACTTATACAGTTGCACTCTTTACTTATACAGTTGCAATCTTATACAGTAGCCCTCTTTACGTATACAGTAGCCCTCTTTATACAGTAGCCCTCTTTACTTATACAGTAGCTCTCTTTACTTATACAGTAGTCCTCTTATACAGTAGCCCTCTTTATTTATGCAGTAGCCCTCTTTACTTATACAGTAGCTCTCTTTGCTTATACAGTAGCCCTCTTTATTTACACAGTCCTTTTTGCTTATACAGTTGCACTCTTTGCTTATACAGTTGCACTCTTTGCTTATACAGTTGCACTCTTTGCTTATACAGTTGCACTCTTTGCTTATACAGTTGCACTCTTTGCTTATACAGTTGCACTCTTTGCTTATACAGTTGCACTCTTTACTTATACAGTTGCACTCTTTACTTATACAGTTGCACTCTTATACAGTTGCAATCTTTACTTATACAGTTGCACTCTTTACTTATACATTTGCAGTCTTTACTTAGATGCACTCTTATACAGTAGTCCTCTTTACTTATATAGTTGCACTCTTTACTTATACAGTTGCACTCTTTACTTATACAGTTGCACTCTTTACTTATACAGTTGCACTCTTTACTTAGATGAACTCTTATACAGTAGTCCTCTTTATTTATACAGTTGCACTCTTTACTTATACAGTTGCACTCTTTACTTACACAGTTACACTCTTTACTTATACAGTTGCACTCTTTACTTATACAGTTGCAGTCTTTACTTATACAGTTGCGCTCTTATACAGTTGCAGTCTTTACTTAGATGCACTCTTATTCAGTAGTCCTCTTTACTTATACAGTTGCACTCTTTACTTATACAGTTGCACTCTTTACTTATACAGTTGCAATCTTTACTTATACAGTAGCCCTCTTTACGTATACAGTAGCCCTCTTTATACAGTAGCCCACTTTACTTATACAGTAGCTCTCTTTACTTATACAGTAGTCCTCTTATACAGTAGTACTCTTTATTTATGCAGTAACCCTCTTTACTTATACAGTAGCTCTCTTTGCTTATACAGTAGCCCTCTTTATTTACACAGTAGTCCTTTTTGCTTATACAGTTGCACTCTTTGCTTATACAGTTGCACTCTTTGCTTATACAGTTGCACTCTTTGCTTATACAGTTGCACTCTTTGCTTATACAGTTGCACTCTATGCTTATACAGTTGCACTCTTTACTTATACAGTTGCACTCTTTACTTATACAGTTTCACTCTTTACTTATACAGTTGCACTCTTATACAGTTGCATTTTTTACTTATACAGTTGCACTCTTTACTTATACAGTTGCACTCTTTACTTATACAGTTGCACTCTTTACTTATACAGTTGCACTCTTATACAGTTGCAATCTTTACTTATACAGTAGCCCTCTTTACGTATACAGTAGCCCTCTTTATTTACACAGTAGCCCTCTTTATTTATACAGTAGCCCTATTTATTTACACAGTAGTCCTTTTTGCTTGTACAGTTGCACTCTTTGCTTATACAGGTGCACTCTTTACTTATACAGCTTCACTCTTTACTTACACAGTTTCACTCTTTACTTGTACAGTTGCAGTCTTTGCTTATACAGTTTCACTTTTATACAGATGACTTTTATGCAGTTGCACACTTATGCAGTTGCACTCTTATATAGTTGCTCTCTCTACTTGTATACTTTTGCACTCTTTACTTATACATTTGCACTCTTTTGTCGATACAGTTGTACTCTTTAGTGTTGCATTTTTTTTTGGGTTATCCCAGGTTCTGTACACACATGCTGCTATGTATGATAATCTATGTAACTGTATTTGTCTATACATGAATAAACTTAATTACTTATCTGCAATATTTTCCTCTTATCCTTTGTTGTATCGCTTCGTTGATTTAATTTTTATTTTAATTATTTTTTATAGTGGCCCGGTGGCCTGGTGGCTAAAGCTCCCGCTTCACACACAGAGGGCCCGGGTTCGATTCCCGGCGGGTGGAAACAATTCAACACGTTTCCTTACACATGTTGTCCTGTTCACCTAGCAGCAAATAGGTACCTGGGTGTTAGTCGACTGGTGTGGGTCGCATCCTGGGGGACAAGATTAAGGACCCCAATGGAAATAAGTTAGACAGTCCTCGATGACGCACTGACTTTCTTGGGTTATCCTGGGTGGCTAACCCTCCGGGGTTAAAAATCCGAACGAAATCTTATCTTATCTTGAATTACACTATTATTATTTTTGAAAACCCTCAAAATTTTTAAAAAATGTGGACTAAAGTGGCTTCAGGGGCCCCTCCGAGATTAAGGACCCCTCTGGGATTAGGGACCCCTCTGGGATTAGGGACCCCTCTGGGATTAGGGACCCCTCTGGGATTAGGGACCCCTCTGGGATTAGGGACCCCTCTGAGATTAGGGCCCCCTCCGGGATTAGGGGACCCTCCGGGATTAGGGACTCTTCTGGGATTAGGGACCCCTCTGGTATTAGGGACCCTGAACGTTAAACTCCATTAGTTTCATTGTATATCTGCTCCTGTATACACGAAGAGGTGTATATCTCCCCTGTATAAAAAATACACCTATAAAGGCTCTTCATACATAAGATGTATCATCATGCTGGGACAGAATATGTATATTTCAGTGTATATACAGTGAGATACCTGGAGAGAGATACCTGGAGAGAGTTCCGGGGGTCAACGCCCCCGCGGCCCGGTCTGTGACCAGGCCTCCTTAGGTCAGTGTCCCAGGATGCGACCCACACCAGTCGACTAACACCCAGGTACCCATTTTACTGATGGGGAACATAGACAACAGGTGGAAAGAAACACGTCCAATGTTTCTACTCTGGCTGGGAATCGAACCCAGGCCCTCACCGTGTGAAGCGAGAGCGTTAACCACCAGGCCACCAGATTATACACACAGTTTTCAAACTCCTTGGTTAATGGGGTTTAAAACCTGTCTACTGCACAAGGGTCATTATTAAGGCTGCTCGGTTAATGGGGTTTGAAACCTATCTACTGCGCGAGGATCATTATTAAGGCTGCTCGGTTAATTGGGTTTGAAACCTATCTACTGCACGAGGGTCATTAAAGCTGCTCGGTTAATAGGGTTTATAACCTATCTACTACACAAGGGTCATTAAGGCTGCTCGGTTAATTGGGTTTGAAACCTATCTACTGCACAAGGGTCATTAAGGCTGCTCGTCACCTGCTCACCACCAGTCAATTATACTTTAATATCTAAAACACTAATTAAAGTTGGCTCTCAGGGAGACATTCACTTAAATAGTTACCTATTTACCATGTTACCTATTTCCTAACTGGCAATTTTACCTACTTTATGGGTTATGGTAGGCAAATTATACGTGTTTCTAGTATGATCATCGTATTTATGTGTACCTGTACGTAAATAAGTCTCTCTGACTTTTTTGGGGTCATTCTAGGTAATCTACACATATACTGCTATGTATAATTTATATAAATGTATTTGTGTACTTGTAAATGAATAAACTTACTTTATCTTACTCTCCTCCATTAAGATAGTTCTACATAAATAATAAATTCCATTTTCTTTTTTACGTCATTTAGAGAAAACGTAAATATCATTAACTTGTTTAAATGATTTATAACAATAATAATTATTTACTACAAGTACATGTACAAGGTATACAGACCATAGCTGACATCAGTGACATACTACTGTATAGAAAGCCCCTTGTTATGCTCCGTATGTCGGGCAAATTAGGTCAGTGTCCCAGGATGCGACCCACACCAGTCGACTAACACCCAGGTACCTATTTTACTGATGGGTGAACACAACAGGTGGAAAGAAACACGTCCAATGTTTCTACTCCGGCTGGGAATCGAACCCAGGCCCTCACCGTGTGAAGCGGGAGCGTTAGCCACCAGGCCACCAGATTATTAAAGGAGGGTTAAATGTTCCAGATGTGGTGAGGTTTTAAATGTCCCAGATGTGGTGAGGTTTTAAATGTCCCAGATGTGGTGAGGTTTTAAATGTCCCAGATGTGGTGAGGTTTTAAATGTCCCAGATGTGGTGAGGTTTTAAATGTCCCAGATGTGGTGAGGTTTTAAATGTCCCAGATGTGGTGAGGTTTTAAATGTCCCAGATGTGGTGAGGTTTTAAATGTCCCAGATGTGGTGAGGTTTTAATGTCCCAAATGTGGTGAGGTTTAAATGTCCCATATGTGGTGAGGTTTTAATGTCCCAAATGTGGTGAGGTTTAAATGTCCCAGACGCATTGTGGCTTTGGAGTATAATATATTGCTCTCTCTCTATTATGAGAGAGAGAGAGACAGAGAGACAGAGAGAGAGACACAGAGAGAGAGAGACAGAGAGAGAGAGACAGAGAGAGAGAGAGACAGAGAGAGACAGAGAGAGAGAGACACAGAGAGAGAGAGACACAGAGAGAGAGAGACACAGAGAGAGAGAGAGACAGAGAGAGAGAGAGAGAGAAAGAGAGAAACAGCCAGCAAGGTGTCAACACACCAGCTGTCGTGTCAGGGGGAAACAGGGGGAAGAAGGGGATATTTTCCCCTCCCCTCCCCTCTCCCCTGGCCACAATCAATGTAACCTCCATTTTATTTCAGAAATGGTCCCAAAACCAGGGGAAGACCATGGTCATGGAACCATAGGCCTTCAAGGAACAACTCGTAGGCATAAAGCCCATCTCTGCTGCCCCTAGAAAAAGTCTTACACCATCTCAAAATTTTTACGTCTTTTTCTCTTCTCTTTTCATCTACTTTCTTCGATCATTGTAATTTTTATTTTTGCTTTACTTTTTCTAATTTTATTATTATTTATAATTTTAAACTATTTGTATTTAAAATTTAAGAGTATATTATTATTATTATTATTATTTATTATTATTATTATTATTATTATGGCTACTATCTAGCTATTCATAATTTTAATTATTTCAGACATTATTACTATTATTTTAAACTTTATTATTATTATTATTATTATTATTATTATTATTATTATTATTATTATTAAGGTCAACTCTCTCCCTGAGTCACAGACTGAAAGTCAGGTCATGTTTAATTTATCCGGACTTAATACACACTAGCTGGATATTTCACCTGGTCACGTGTTTTATTTTGTCTTTTTTTATGGTCCTGGTTAATGGATAAGACATGTATGAGAGAGAGAGAGAAAGAGAGAGAGAGAGAGAGAGAGAGAGAGAGAGAGAGAGAGAGAGGGGGTCATGGTAGTGACGATAGTGGTGATGGTGGAAGTATTGGTGGCGTTGGTTTTGGTAGTTGTGATAGTGGTGCTAGTAGTGGTTGTGGTGGTGGTAGTGATGCGAGTAGTGGTTGTGGTGCTAGTAGTGATAGCTGCGTTGGTGATAATGGTAGTTGTGGTGATGGTAGTGGTGGTGATAATAACGGTAGTAGTAATAGCAGTGACAGGATTAGTGATGGTAATAAGTACTCGTGGTACACACTGAGTACTGGTTCTCTCAGGGGTGAAGAAGACAAGTAATCCTCTCTGAAAAACAGAAGGAATAAAACCCATTTTGAAAACCAATGGAGCCTCGCAGGAACTGCTTCAACACACCGAGAAATTAAAAATTCGTGACTAACACAAGACAGGACAGGTGAAAACCGGAAAATTATAGATTTTGGACTTAGAGCAATGTTGTGATGGCTTTTGAATTACGGAGGAGGAGGAAGAAGATGAGAAAAAGGAGGAGGAAGAGGAGGAGGATGAGGAGGAGGATGAGAAGGAGACCAGGACCACCTCATACAGGGCAAAGATTCAAGGGTAAGCATAGTGCCGTACATATCACCCGAGAGTCGTAACGAACGACTTTCAGCGAATACAAAGAATGGACAGGGACTCGAACCGTGGTGCTGTCAGTTGTGACTGATACTGCCAGGACCACGGCTAGAGTCATTCATATCACCAGGGACTTACATCAAATATCTGAAGCATATACATGACTTCATGCGCCCAAGAACTACCTGTTAGTCTAAACGAATAGCCCTCTAGAACTCCATACACACTGTAAGACTCAACATAGAGTACGCAGCACCAGTGTGGAGCCCACACTTCATCAACCACCACCCAGAGACAGAAATATTTTGTAGTTTGTGAGGAGTGCAGTCAGAAATATCCACAATTTGCCACATTATAAAAAAAATATTTTTTTCCTACTTAACTGGTTTAAATATATTAAATAATTTCAGATCTTTCCCCCATCACCCCCTTTCAAACACCATCCCAAAATTTGCATTTCACTTTAATTTCCCCGATTAAAATTCATTCTGAAATTCGATTAGACCGTTAATGACACGGTAAGCGCCCCTCGATTCAATTACTATGGCGGAGAGAGCTTACGTAAATCCGCTCGTTAGTCTGCCTTAACCCAGTTGCTGTGTTAGGGAAGGATCACCTGCAGTGTTAGGCAGCAATACGAGGCCTCGTTTGGCCTGCCATGCAAATATTTTGGAGGATACGCTGTGGGGAAAAGAGAGCTGTTAATTTTTATCATTGAATTTACCTACTTAAAAAGCCTTTATCTTGTTTCTGATAATTTACGGGATTAGAGATGCTATCCTGCCTCACGTTATTTACGAGATATTTACAGGCCAAAAGTTTTAGCCCTTATATAAATTACTACTAAGCCAAGGGTAAGGGACTGACCACCTCGTATCTACATCTCCAATATTAAAATATATAAACAAACGCAATTTAATTTAGCTTAATTTAACTAAATATAATTTAGATAAGTTTAAAATTATTTAATAATAACCACAATGAAATATATTTTTTTTCGTTATGTTCAGAATGATTTTTGCGAAATTATTTCATCCACAAATTTTCACTTTCCTTATTCGGCAAGAAGAGCGTTGTTATTTAAGCCAAAATCCCAAGGTTTTGAGAGAAAGTAAACAAAAAATTGAATATAAACAAAGGCGAATCAGAAACAAAGGAATAAACAAAGTAAACAAGGGCAGAAAAGCATAAACAAAGGGAAAATAAAGAATCAAATCAAAAGTATAAACAAATGACATGGAAAAAGCAAACAAAAGAAAAACAGGAGTAAACAAGGGCCCAGAAAGAGTAAACAAGGAGAAAAAAGGGGTAAACAAGGACCCAGAAAGATTAAACAAGGAAGAAAAAGGGGTAAACAAGGACCCAGAAAGAATAAACAAAGCCAGAAAAGTATAATTGGCAGAAGAGGAGAGTAAACAACGACGCTCTGAAAACAAGATAAATAACTGCAAGTCCCAGCATGATGATCATTATCATTATCGTTAGTATCGGCATTATCGTCATTATCATCATTGTCAGTTTCATCAGAATGACCAAAATCGTCATTATAGTCATCGCCATTATGATTGTCATATTATCATTATCATCATTAGCATTATTGTCGTCAGTCATTATGATTATTGTCATTGTCTTTATCATTGTCATTATGATTATCGTCACTGCCATTGTCTTTATCATTGTCATTATTATTACGGTCGTCGTTATTATTGTCGTCATTGTCATTATCATTATGGTCATTATTATCGCCATTACCATCATTGTCATTATCATCATTATCATTATTGCCATTATCATCGTTATCGTCAATATAATAGTCATTATCCTTATTATCCTGATCATTACCATAATTATCATCATCGTCATTATCATCGTTATCGTCATTATAAGTCATCGTTATTATCCTTATCATTACCATCATTATCATCATCGTCATTATCATCGTTATCGTCATTATAAGTCATCGTTATTATCCTTATCATTACCATAATTATCATCCATATTATCATCACCAACATAATAAAACAGCTGTAAGTCGATCATCATCGGTATTATCATCATCCCAGCTTAAACACCTGCAGATGAATCATTATAAAAACCATTATCATCAAAACTATCATAGAGAAAGTGCAAAGTGAATAATTTTCAATCATCCATATCTAATAATAATAATAATAATAATAATAATAATAATAATTTTTGTATATAAACACATCAAACTCAACCGAAAAATTGTTTTAATAAATTTCAACGATAAAAAGTGAAAAAATAGAGAGAGAGAGAGAGAGAGAGAGAGAGAGTTGGATAAACACACACACAGGGACCAAGAACAGTGAATCGACCCCCTGCAGCCACAAATGGGTGAGTACACACAGGAATAATGACAGGTAATGGGGTAATGGTGTATTGGAAAAAAGGGGGACAATTAAGAGTGATAGGAAAGGGGGAGTGACAAAAAGGGTGATAAGAAAGGGGTGTTGTGGCCTGAGGTATTGATGTAATGGCGGGAAAAAACATTCTTGTGGCCCGATAGAATATCACTTCCGAGAAATACACAATAAATTTCGTATGAATACCGAGAATGTGTATGGAAAAATACACAGAGTAAAGTTTTACGAAAGTTATAAAATATATCGTTTCTCCTATACTAAAAATTTTCTCAAGTCTGTAGTGAAGCTGGATTTAAACTGAAGACTATTGCTGTATGCAACCTGCTACTGTCTACTGCTACTGCATCTAACCTGCTACTATCTACTGCTACTGCATCTAACCTGCTACTATCTACTACTACTGCATCTAACCTGCTACTATCTACTACTACTGCATCTAACCTGCTGCTATCTACTGCTACTGCATCTAACCTGCTGCTATCTACTGCTACTGCATCTAACCTGCTGCTATCTACTGCTACTGCATCTAACCTGCTGCTATCTACTACTACTGCATCTAACCTGCTGCTATCTACTGCTACTGCATCTAACCTGCTGCTATCTACTACTACTGCATCTAACTTGCTACTATCTACTGCTACTGCATCTAACCTGCTGCTATCTACTGCTACTGCATCTAACCTGCTGCTATCTACTACTACTGCATCTAACCTGCTACTATCTACTGCTACTGCATCTAACCTGCTACTATCTACTGCTACTGCATCTAACCTGCTACTATCTACTGCTACTGCATCTAACCTGCTACTATCTACTGCTACTGCATCTAACCTGCTACTATCTACTGCTACTGCATCCAACCTGCTGCTATCTACTGCTACTGCATCTAACCTGCTACTATCTACTACTACTGCATCTAACCTGCTGCTATCTACTGCTACTGCATCTAACCTGCTGCTATCTACTGCTACTGCATCTAACCTGCTGCTATCTACTGCTACTGCATCTAACCTGCTACTATCTACTGCTACTGCATCTAACCTGCTGCTATCTACTGCTACTGCATCTAACCTGCTACTATCTACTGCTACTGCATCTAACCTGCTACTATCTACTGCTACTGCATCTAACCTGCTACTATCTACTGCTACTGCATCTAACCTGCTACTATCTACTGCTACTGCATCTAACCTGCTGCTATCTACTGCTACTGCATCTAACCTGCTACTATCTACTACTACTGCATCTAACCTGCTGCTATCTACTGCTACTGCATCTAACCTGCTGCTATCTACTGCTACTGCATCTAACCTGCTGCTATCTACTGCTACTGCATCTAACCTACTACTATCTACTGCTACTGCATCTAACCTGCTGCTATCTACTGCTACTGCATCTAACCTGCTGCTATCTACTACTACTGCATCTAACCTGCTGCTATCTACTGCTACTGCATCTAACCTGCTACTATCTACTGCTACTGCATCTAACCTGCTACTATCTACTGCTACTGCATCTAACCTGCTACTATCTACTGCTACTGCATCTAACCTGCTGCTATCTACTGCTACTGCATCTAACCTGCTGCTATCTACTGCTACTGCATCTAACCTGCTGCTATCTACTACTACTGCATCTAACCTGCTGCTATCTACTGCTACTGCATCTAACCTGCTACTATCTACTGCTACTGCATCTAACCTGCTACTATCTACTGCTACTGCATCTAACCTGCTGCTATCTACTGCTACTGCATCTAACCTGCTGCTATCTACTACTACTGCATCTAACCTGCTGCTATCTACTGCTACTGCATCTAACCTGCTGCTATCTACTACTACTGCATCTAACCTGCTGCTATCTACTGCTACTGCATCTAACCTGCTACTATCTACTGCTACTGCATCTAACCTGCTACTATCTACTGCTACTGCATCTAACCTGCTACTATCTACTGCTACTGCATCTAACCTGCTGCTATCTACTGCTACTGCATCTAACCTGCTGCTATCTACTGCTACTGCATCTAACCTGCTACTATCTACTGCTACTGCATCTAACCTGCTGCTATCTTCTACTACTGCATCTAACCTGCTGCTATCTACTGCTACTGCATCTAACCTGCTGCTATCTACTACTACTGCATCTAACCTGCTGCTATCTACTACTACTGCATCTAACCTGCTACTATCTACTGCTACTGCATCTAACCTGCTGCTATCTACTGCTACTGCATCTAACCTGCTGCTATCTACTACTACTGCATCTAACCTGCTGCTATCTACTGCTACTGCATCTAACCTGCTGCTATCTACTACGACTGCATCTAACCTGCTACTATCTACTGCTACTGCATCTAACCTGCTACTATCTACTGCTACTGCATCTAACCTGCTGCTATCTACTGCTACTGCATCTAACCTGCTACTATCTACTACTACTGCATCTAACCTACTGCTATCTACTGCTACTGCATCTAACCTGCTGCTATCTAGTACTACTGCATCTAACCTGCTACTATCTACTGCTACTGCATCTAACCTGCTACTATCTACTGCTACTGCATCTAACCTGCTACTATCTACTACTACTGCATCTAACCTGCTACTATCTACTGCTACTGCATCTAACCTGCTACTATCTACTACTACTGCATCTAACCTGCTGCTATCTACTGCTACTGCATCTAACCTGCTGCTATCTACTGCTACTGCATCTAACCTGCTGCTATCTACTACTACTGCATCTAACCTGCTGCTATCTACTACTACTGCATCTAACCTGCTGCTATCTACTGCTACTGCATCTAACCTGCTACTATCTACTACTACTGCATCTAACCTGCTGCTATCTACTGCTACTGCATCTAACCTGCTACTATCTACTGCTACTGCATCTAACCTGCTACTATCTACTGCTACTGCATCTAACCTGCTGCTATCTACTGCTACTGCATCTAACCTGCTGCTATCTACTACTACTGCATCTAACCTGCTACTATCTACTACTACTGCATCTAACCTACTACTATCTACTGCTACTGCATCTAACCTGCTACTATCTACTGCTACTGCATCTAACCTGCTACTATCTACTGCTACTGCATCTAACCTGCTGCTATCTACTGCTACTGCATCTAACCTGCTACTATGTACTGCTACTGCTTCTAACCTGCTACTATCTACTGCTACTGCATCTAACCTGCTACTATCTACTGCTACTGCATCTAACCTGCTGCTATCTACTGCATCTAACCTACTACTATCTACTGCTACTGCATCTAACCTGCTACTATGTACTGCTACTGCATCTAACCTGCTGCTATCTACTGCTACTGCATCTAACCTGCTGCTATCTACTGCTACTGCTTTTAACCTGCTGCTATCTACTGCATCTAACCTACTGCTATCTACTGCTACTGCATCTAACCTGCTACTATCTACTGCTACTGCATCTAACCTACTGCTATCTACTGCTACTGCATCTAACGTGCTGCTATCTACTGCTACTGCATCTAACGTGCTGCTATCTACTGCTACTGCATCTAACCTGCTGCTATCTACTGCTACTGCATCTAACCTGCTGCTATCTACTGCTACTGCATCTAACCTGCTGCTATCTACTGCTACTGCATCTAACCTGCTGCTATCTACTGCTACTGCATCTAACCTGCTGCTATCTACTGCATCTAACCTACTACTATCTACTACTACTGCATCTAACCTACTGCTATCTACTGCTACTGCATCTAACCTGCTACTATCTACTGCTACTGCATCTAACCTGCTGCTATCTACTGCTACTGCATCTAACCTGCTACTATCTACTACTACTGCATCTAACCTGCTACTATCTACTGCAACTGCATCTAACCTGCTACTATCTACTACTACTGCATCTAACCTGCTACTATCTACTACTACTGCATCTAACCTACTGCTATCTACTGCTACTGCATCTAACCTGCTACTATCTACTGCTACTGCATCTAACCTGCTACTATCTACTACTACTGCATCTAACCTGCTACTATCTACTGCTACTGCACCTAACCTGCTGCTATCTACTGCTGCTGCATCTAACCTGCTACTATCTACTGCTACTGCATCTAACCTGCTGCTATCTACTGCTACTGCATCTAACCTGCTGCTATCTACTGCTACTGCATCTAACCTGCTACTATCTACTGCTACTGCATCTAACCTGCTACTATCTACTGCTACTGCATCTAACCTGCTGCTATCTACTGCTACTGCATCTAACCTGCTACTATCTACTGCTACTGCATCTAACCTGCTACTATCTACTGCTACTGCATCTAACCTGCTGCTATCTACTGCTACTGCATCTAACCTGCTGCTATCTACTGGTACTGCATCTAACCTGCTACTATCTACTGCTACTGCATCTAACCTGCTACTATCTACTGCTACTGCATCTAACCTGCTGCTATCTACTGCTACTGCATCTAACCTACTGCTATCTACTGCTACTGCATCTAACCTGCTACTGTCTACTGCTACTGCATCTAACCTGCTACTATCTACTGCTACTGCATCTAACCTGCTACTATCTACTGCTACTGCATCTAACCTGCTATCTACTGCTACTGCATCTAACCTACTACTATCTACTGCTACTGCATCTAACCTGTTTACCACTAGTTAAGAATAACCCCTAAAATAGGGATTACGGAAAACTCTGTATATATGCACTGAAAGATGTACAACTCTTGGTATATCCCTCTAATAGAGGGAAGGAATAGTCAGGTGTGCAAGGCAGGTGTAAGACCAGCAATTCATCCTGATTTCTTACCACAGCAGCGATTCACAAAAATCGCAATAAGACGATAGCAAACAGGCTACGGTACGGGTGGGGATGGAACCCGCGGCAAGTGAATCGTAAAACTCAAAACAAGGATTTGATAGTGTTGACAAAAGCTTGGTTAATTGAAAGCATTTCTGCGCCAGTATATGTATATATATATATATATATATATATATATATATATATATATATATATATATATATATATATATTATATATATATATATATTATATATATATGACCGCCTTGTGGGTGTTGTGGTTCAACAAATGTCGGAGATACTGCCAGAAACGGTTCGACGCGCTTCGACGAACACAAATGTATTTCTGGAAGAGGGCATTTGGGACAGGAATTGAACTGTGGATGACCAGGATACATAGCTATCTTTGTTGACGAGACGCTTCCTCTGTAAAGCTGATTGTTGCACATGTCTTACTCATCAACACGTCTGTATTGCATGCCATTTAACCTTAAATAGCATCTGTGTTGTGAATAAATGGTCTAGATACCGACAAGTTGATTTATCAACGCTTGAGTTGTACACTGTAACTTACAAGATCATTTGATTAAGTGGGCATAAGCCTAAGTGGTTATTAGTGATACTTGCAAGTGGTGAGTATACAATACCGACATCTTGTCGGTATTGTATACCATACAATACCAACATCATGTCGGTTTCTCAAGACTTTATTTGCATCTTTTTACATATCTCTAAGGCAACTGAAGGTTAAATATTGTATCAAGAGAGCCTTCTGCTTTTTCATCATTGACTCATAGTCCCAGATAATAGACGATAGTCCTTATTGTAGGCAGATATTCTTCTCAGTGGATAGCCTCAGTGTGGACTGACAAGTACTCTGCTACCTGTCTTTCTCTTGTACTCTCTTGCACTCATATTTCTCCACGCCCAGGGATCAAAACCCCATCTCGTCTGTAAATTGTTTGCAATCGTGTAATTATGATTTCGCAAGTCTATCAGATATCTACAAGTGAGCGAAACGTGTCAGTAATAATTGTTGTAGTGCTGCACATGTCTTATTTACCAGGGAGCTGGAGAAGGACGGATACAATACCGTGATGCAAACAATTCACGAAACGGGTCAGTCGTCTGATTTTTCTCGCTGAGTTGTGACTTGACAATGATCTAGGACGGTAGGACACGTTGCCATACGTTTCAACTCCCAAGTGAGGGGTTTCATGGTAGAGAAAAGTGAATCGTGTAGCTCTGAAGTGCTGAAACCTAACTCTCTCTCTCTCTCTCTCTCTCTCTCTCTCTCTCTCTCTCTCTCCTTCTAATGTAATTCCCGTCTACGGTCTATATATAGAAGCAATTTCCACGGGCCCCCGGCTCTGGCGCCCTTCCAAAATCAATTTAATATATCTGTCAACTGGGTGACTATTTTATGCATTGCTGAACGTTCCCCTTTTTTTAAATATAAACTTTTATTCTAATCTTTATTAAAAAAGAACCGTTTCAATCGAATTTATATTTTGAATTTATATGGGTCAGTTACTCTTCAGTGTTGACAAAATTTATATTGAACGGTCGAATTTTATGGATGGATATTTTGTTATGTGTAGTGTAAAAAAAGTTAATTATAAACATTAAGAGGGAGGCTGTAAATTTTGTGTGGATGAACTATAGACATTTATGATATTTATGTATACAAGTATTTGCTGGGATGTTATAATCTCTATAATAATTGTCTTCAGTATAATTTTTAATAAAAGAGGCGAAAAGAGCACAAAAATTCACTGAATCAATTCTCTCTCTCTCTCTTTCTCTCTCTCATGCGCGCGCGCGCGTATCAGACAAGCACCAACCTTAATGGACTAATATCGCAGGTCCTTGACCATGTTGGGGAGGTATTAGGGAGATGTTAGGGGTATTGGGGAGGTGAGGTGGTGTTGAAAGTGTTGTTTTTCTCTCGTTCTCTTCCCCTTCTAATATTCCTCTCCTTCTCTTCCTCTCGTGCTCTTTCCTTCTTCTCGTGTTCTTCTCTTTCTCTCTCGTTCCTCTCTCTCTCCTTTCCTCTTCTAGTCCGGTAATCATTCGCTTCAGCAACCTCGCTCACTCACCCTTCGTAGCTTTCCCAGTCTTTCAGACAACCAGTCAGAAAGAGAGAAAGCCAATCAGACAAGCAGACAGCCAGTCAGGCAGATATCTTTGCATGGTATAGGTACACACACACCGTCGGTAACCTTATGGCCTACGCATACCACACAGATTCTATTGACCTGGTTGAGCTCTGTTACAATTATTTCGATATGGAGAGACACAGAGCCAGCAGTTTGCTTTGAAGGTTCTCATTATCCATGATCATTTTTCCCAGCAGATGTGGTAGAGATAGTGTTGTGATCTCTGAAAGTGAGATTCTGTGACATTATCACTCCCAGGTCCTTCACATTAGTTTTTCGTTGTATTATGTGGTTGGAATTTGTTTTATTCTTTGATCCAAATTTTATTTCCTCTTAGACTGGGGATTTTGTATATGGAGAATCTCGAGATTATTTGCATACAGCCAGCCATTCTCAATTCATTCACCTAACTGCATTAAGTTAATAATATTTTAGCTATTTTACCCAAGAATCTCCACTTACAGAGCCTCCTGAACGCGTAGCGACAAGTGCCTTTCACAAGTAGTTTCTACTGTTACTACTAACCCCACGGAACAAGTGGGATTTGATCCCATGGCAAGCGAGCTTTACGACACTCGCTTCAGACCCCATCCGTTCCGTATGGAGTGTTTACAACGCGTGCTTGCTCCCACCCTGTTCAGCCTGATGTTCTCGGCCATGCTTACAGACGCATTCAGGGACACAGACGCAGGAATCGGCATCAGGTACCATACAGATGGGTCTGTCTTCAACCTCAGGAGGCTTCAAGCAAAAACCAAGGCTGCAACTGACACCATCAATGACCTGCTATTTGCTGATGACTGCGCCCTCAACGCTGCTTCAGAAGCCGCCATGCAGCACAGTGTTGACAAGTTCTCTGACGCCTGCAACAACTTCGGGCTGACAATCAGTACAACGAACACTGAAGTGATGCACCAGCCTGCTCCGGGAAAGACGTATGTTGAGCCAAACATCACCATCAACGGGCAGCGACTGAACGCCGTAGACAAATTCACTTACCTCGGCAGTACCCTTTCCAGAAACGCTGTCATCGATGATGAGGTGAATGCCAGACTTGCCAAAGCCAGTGCCACCTTCGGCAGGCTCCACAAGAATGTATGTAACCGAAGAGGCATCACCACAAGCACCAAGATCAAGGTGTACAGAGCCATAGTCCTCACCACACTTCTCTATGGCTGTGAAACCTGGACTGTCTACAAACATCACGCCAGAAAGTTGAACCACTTTCACACCACACGGCTCAGAAAAATTCTTGGCATCAAATGGCAAGATAAGATCCCAGACACAGAAGTGCTGACTACAGCTGGCCTGCCTAGCACCTACACCATCCTAATGCAAACAGCTTCGCTGGGCAGGTCACGTTGCTCGCATGCCAGACCACCGGCTGCCAAAGAAACTCTTGTTTGGCGAACTGCAGCATGGAAAGCGCTCTCAAGGAGGCCAAAACAAGCGCTGTAAGGACACCCTTAAGACTGCTCTGAAAGCTTTCAACATCAACCACACCATGTGGGAGCCGATAGCTCAGGACAGGAATGACTGGCGAGCAGTTGTCCAGAAAGGGGCAACATCATGCGAAGCAAGCAGAATCTCACTAGCTGAGCAGCGCAGGCAGGCGAGGAAGACCAGAGCCATCAGACCCCTCGATGCAGCCACCCTTCCCTGTCCACACTGCCAGAGAACGTTTCGTGCGCGGATTGGCCTGGCAAATCATCTGCGTACCCACCAACTTCGACCCCAGGATGACTAGATGGTCCTCGTCGAATCGACGGACAAACAACAACAACATATTACGATTTCGTTAGTCATGATCGTAACTACTACAACTGTCAACAGTACTTCCTCTTCTCCCTCTCTTGTTTCCGTCCCTCTCCCACTCTCTTATATAAACTGGCTTTCTCACTCTTTTCTGTTTGTGTGACTTTGCAAATGTCTCCTATGTGCGTGTTACCTTTGTCTTGTTCCAGTCACAGTATTATGCCTTTTTCTCCTTCACTCACACTTCGAGAAAGTTACAAATAGTCGTCATTCCTAGACATAATACTCCACACAGGCAGAGATAAACTCTTAATTAAAGTGTACACAAAACAGTAACTGACTTTATTTTTACACCCATCGCGATAATGGAACTAAAAGGGGCATCGTGATACGATTCTTTCTTAAGGCATATAGGATATACTGGCCACACTTTCCCCGAAGAGGAATGGGAATTCATCACGCAAGCTTTCAAACTGCTGAACTTCTCTCTTCATTTGACTGCCGACTACAGAAAACATGCAGCAACGCACTGTCAACATGAACAGCGTCGATACTCCAGAGGAAACACAAACGCAGTATATTGCTCTGTTAGTAACGTAGCATGGAACACTAAAGCAGTATATTGTTTTACCAATTAGCAACATAGCCTTAAACCCAAAGCAGTATATTGTCCTGTCAGCAACGCAGTCACAAATACCAACGCAGTATGTTGTTCTGTTAGTAATGTAGCCTCGAACACCAACGCAGTATATTGTTTTGCCTATTAGCAACATAGCTTCAAACGTACCTCTCACAATACGAGTCAGTCTAAAATACCTACTAACTATTGATGAACCACCGTCAGAGATTAAGTAAGAAGCAGAGAGAGTGACAAGACACCCACCAGTGCAGGAGTGTGTCATACGTTGTGGAGGTTGTGATAAGAAGAATGTGGGCAAAACAGCAAGATCAATGGGAGTAAGCATGAAGACGAAAGTGCTTGTGTAAATGTATACAGTACTTACAAGATGAAGAATTGCACATGTGCAACATCTGGGTATCTTTATTGTAGACGTTTCTCCATCCAGTGGCTTTATCAGTGCAAATTCAGAAGATGAAATAACAAGTCCCTCAGCCTTGAAGCATACCGTGGCTTTAAAGAATCTGAAGATTCTTCAAGAGTCCGGTGTTTCAATGTGTTCAGCCCATCAGTCTTAAGATTAATGGACTGATTACCTCATTCTCCTCATTTTTCACCGTTTTTCTCTGTACTGGATCGAAGAAGCCACTGGTTGGCGAAGCGTTTCGTCAGTACAGATTTCCAGATGTTTCACAAGTGTCTCATTCCTCAACTTGTCGGTTTTTGAAGCCATTGTATCACTCCATTATGCATCTCCAAGGCTGACAGGTCCTCCTGTAACCCGACCCATCTCACCTCTGTACTACAACTGCCTCGACTCTCACAGATTACCACCTGTCTCCATCCACTATAAATATTCGTTTCTTAGTTACCTCTGTATTAGGACTGAAGCCAAGTGTTGTCAGTACTTCCTCAAATATCTGTATCACCGTTCCTTTCCAGTCAAAACTAGCCATTACCATCCACAGGATAGATATGGGGTGGAATATAAACTATCCACTACCGTCCACAGGATGGATATGGCTACTCAATAAATCAACCACTGCTATCCACAGGATAGATATGAAGTGCATAATAAACTAGCCATTTCGGCGTCAAATTCTCGAAATCTAATCTTATCTACAAAGCATAAGAACTTAAGAAAGGAGGAACACTGCAGGAGGCCTGTTGGCCCATACTAGGCAGGTCCTTTACAATTCATCCCACTAACAAAACATTTGCCCAACCCAATTTTCAATGCCACCCAAGAAATAAGCTCTGATGTGAAAGTCCCACTCAAATCCAACCCCTCCCACTCATGTACTTATCCAACCTAAATTTGAAACAACCCAAAGTCCTAGCCTCAAAAACCCAACTAGGTAGACTGTTCCACTCATCAACTACCCTATTTCCAAACCAATACTTTCCTATGTCCTTTCTAAATCTAAACTTATCTAATTTAAATCCATTACTGCGGGTTCTCTCTTGGAGAGACATCCTCAAGACCTTATTAATATCCCCTTTATTGATAAATTAGACACATGTGCAACTCTTGGGTATCTTTATTGAGGAAACGTTTCGCCACACAGTGGCTTCATCAGTCCATACGTATTGAACATTAAAATGGTATAAAATACCGACAGGTTGTTAGGTAAGACACATATGCAACAGTTAGGTATCTTTATTGTGAAACGTTTCGCCTACACAGTAGGCTTCTTCAGTCAAGTACAGAAAAGTTGATAGAAGCAGAAGATACTTGAAGACGATGTAATCAGTCCATCACCCTTAAAGTTTTGAGGTGGTCAGTCCCTCAGTCTGGAGAAGAGCATTGTTCCATAGTATGAAACAATATTGTTTCATACTATGGTTCAGAGAACATGTCGGTTCTCTGAACCATTCATCTACAAACCTGTCAGACACTGCAACTTCTTGGGATCTTAATACTTAGGAATTCTTCGCTTGCCTAATTCTTGGGCACGACCTACTTCCACATTGAACATATGTGACACGACCTATGACTGCTGCACCTCTCCTGCCATACGGTTTATAAGCTGCTTCTCCGCTGATATGCCGTATTCTATTCAAGATTGATGGACTGAACACATCGACTCAAGGTTGAGGGACTGATTACCTCATTCTCCTCCTGTTCTTCAAGTTTCTCCTACGTATGGACTGATGAAGCCACTGTGTGGCGAAACGTTTCCTCAATAAAGATACCCAAGAGTTGCACATGTGTCTAATTTATCAACATGTCGGTTCTCTGAACCATTCATCTACAAATCCCCTTTATTAATACCTATCTTCCACTTATACACTTCTATCAGGTCTCCCCTCATTCTTCGTCTAACAAGTGAATGTAACTTAAGAGTCTTCAATCATTCTTCATAAGGAAGATTTCTAATGCTATGTATTATTTTAGTCATCCTACGCTGAATGTTTTCTAACGAATTTATGTCCATTCTGTAATACGGAGACCAGAATTGAGCTGCATAATCTAGGTGAGGCCTTACTAATGATGTATAAAGCTGCAGTATGACCTCTGGACTTCTGTTGCTTACACTTCTTGATATAAATTCCAGTAATCTATTTACCTTATTACGTACGCTTAGGCATTGCTGTCTTGGTTTAAGGTTGCTGCTCACCATAACCCCCAAGTCCTTTTCGCAATCTGTATGGCTAAGTTCTACATCATTTAACTTATAAGTACTAGGGTTATGGGCGCTCCCAAGCTTCAGAACCTTGCATTTATCTACTTTGAACTGCATCTGCCACTTTTCTGTCCAAGAATAGAGCTTGTTTAAATCCTCCTGAAGTTCCATAACATCTACGTTTGAATCAATTATCCTACCTATCTTTGTGTCATCGGCGAATTTGCTCATATCACTAGTAATTCCCTCATCAAGATCATTGATATATATTATAAACAACAACGGGCCCAAGACTGATCCCTGTGGAACGCCACTTGTTACAGATCCCCACTCGGATTTAACCCCATTTATGAACACTCTCTGCTTCCTGTCAGTGAGCCATGACTCGATCCACGAGAGCACTTTTCCCCCAATGCCATGAGCTGCCACTTTAACAGTCTATGGTGCGGGACTCTATCAAAAGCCTTACTAAAATCTAAGTAAATAATATCAAATTCTTTATCGTGGTCAACAGCCTTAAAAGCTTTACTGAAGAAAGTTAATAAATTAGTTAGACAAGACCGGCCTCTTGTGAATCCATGCTGAGTATCATTAATCAAGCTATGCTTATCGAGATGGCTTCTTATAATCTCAGCTATAATTGACTCCAGTAATTTGCCTACAATTGAGATCAAGAGCCTGACTGGACGGATAACGGGCCGCGATTAGCGGAAGGAGGATCGAGCCACCAAACACGTTAAGCTGAATCATCCACACAGATTTATCTCTTCAGGGAATACAAAAAAAATGCGTGTGTCATGCACCGCAGTAAAGGCTGCGTAAAATATTCAGCATTATGCGCTTCCACAGTGATTTAGTGCGTCAAATTGACGTGAAGAAAATGGTGGCAGGGGTTCACAGCTTTGAGGGAAAAGTTCAAGCGATGTTTCGGTCCATCCTGGACCATTATCAATGATTCTGTGAGGATCGATACGTTTAAAGTTTTTTCTCTAAGTGTGGGTTATTTGTGAATTGTTCCAGTATTGGTAGTGTGGCCTGTGAATTGTTCCAACCTTGGTAGTGTGGCCTGTGAATTGTTCCAACCTTGGTCGTGTGACCTGTGAATTGTTCCAACCTTGGTAGTGTGGCCTGTGAATTGTTCCAGCCTTGGTAGTGTTGCCTGTGAATTGTTCCAGCCTTGGTAGTGTGGCCTATTGTTCCAGCCTTGGTCGTGTGACCTGTGAATTGTTCCAACCTTGGTAGTGTTGCCTGTGAATTGTTCCAGCCTTGGTAGTGTGGCCTGTGAATTGTTCCAGCCTTGGTAGTGTGGCCTGTGAATTGTTCCAGCCTTGGTAGTGTGGCCTGTGAATTGTTCCAGTCACTGTATAATGACTGGTAAATTATTCCAGATACAGTATTGTGGCATCACTTCTTACGTAGGCATAAGGAGAGAGATTAACAAAAGGGAGAGGAAGCTAGGCACTGAAGGAGGTGAAAAAGTGAGATTGTTGAGGGGAAGAAAGAAGAGGCAGAAGAGGTAAAGAGGGGAGAGTGAGCGAGCTAGGAACGATATTAACTAATTTGTCTTCGAAATGAAAGACCCGTGACAGGTTAAGATAATAAAAAAGAAGAGAAGCTAGACCCGAGGAAACACAGTTTCGAGACTTCCAAGGAGGAGACATTACCGTCTAGTCATATGAGTAGGAAACGGAAGCCTGGTAAACGTTTTGCACTCTGGCAGGACTGCCTTGTAAGTATTTAAAACGGCTGATAAATAATTTACTATCACCGGTTATTTTATATTAAATATGAAAATAATAATAAAATCTATATAAATAATTTTTACCCTAAATTAGTGTGGTTTTAAAAAATCTAATTAATTTTAGGAGAAAAAAGTAATTTTCTAAAAATTTTGAAAATCTCAAAAAAGTGAAAAAAAATTGTGTATATTATTATTAGTAGTAGTACTATTATTACTGCTATTATGACTATTACTATTATTACTGTTATTACTACTATTACTAATATAAGTACTATTACCACTACTACTATTACTACTACGGCTATTTCTAGTACTACTCTACTACTATTACTACTACTACTATTACTACTGTTACTACGACTATTTCTATTACTACTATTACTATTACTACTACTATTACTATTACTACTACTGTTACTATTACCACTATTACTGTTACTACTGCCACTGCTACTATTACCACTACTACCACCGCCACCACTACTACCACCACCACTACTATAACCACCAACACTACTACTATTACTACTACGACTATTACTAATACTACTATACTACTATTATACTACTATACTACTATTACTATTACTACTATTTCTACTACTACTATACTACTACTATCTCTACTACTAATACTACAGCTACTGGTACTACTACTATTACTACTACTACTACTACTACTACTACTACTGCTACTACTACTACTACTATTACTATACTACTACTACTACTACTATTACTATACTACTACTATACTACTACTACTATTACTACTACTACTACTACTACTACTACTACTACTACTATTACTACTACTACTACTACTATTACTACTACTACTACTACTACTATCATTTCTGGAATAAACGGATCCCTGACAGGAGGATTTAAAAAGACTTCAACAGATTAAACAAATGAAGCATAAAAAAGTGGCTGATGGATTTCAACCTGAGAAAAAGAGTCCTGGAGAGAACTAAGTGACAGAGGAAAGTGGCGGCCTCGTGCAAAATTTCCTAAGTGGTGTACGGAAGTTTTCAAAATTCGCCTGAAATAACCTGAAATGCTGAAATTTAAAGATATTTCGCTCTCCTGTGGACCATTATTGGGTCGACATGTGACTTGATGAAGGTCACAGGATCGTGACGTGTTCTATAGTTTCAACTCGAGACTGTGAGGCATTTTGTGAATTGTTCCAGCCATTGTATTGTGAATTGTATGCTACAGTACATAAGTTCACTAATACATTATAAAACAGAGTACAGCAGTGTTTTTCTGTTTAAAATACATTAAATACAATAGTTTACACATGTAGCAAATTATATATATATATATATATATATATATATATATATATATATATATATATATATATATATATATATATATATATATATATATATATATATATATATATTAAAGGAGAATGCATACAAATTTTGTTGTATTTTTGGAGGAATTTAATGTTTGAGAATGAAAGAGATGAATACTTATATTGATTTTTGTGTGTTTAGAAATGAAATATAATAATTATTATTATTGTTATTATTGAAACACTGAATATTCTTGTTTACGTTTTTTTTTTTATAAATGTTGACATGGGAACGACGAGAGAGAGAGAGAGAGAGAGAGAGAGAAAGCGCCAGGACTCACCTGAAAGACATCATGCTTCAGTAAGATGTATCTCTTGTCTGGAGACACGTCAAACTCCTCCACGTTCAGACGACGCTGAAATTAAGAGAGTAGTAATTAACTTCAAGTATCTATGTATGAATATGTGTGTGTGTGTATATATATGATAAAGATGGAATCCAGCAGCACTTCGGTATGAAATATTACTGATTTTTGACGATTATATTCATAATTTAGTAAAGTTAGTTGTTAAATTATCTGAAATGTAAGAGAGGAGAGGTAATTTTTTTTTAATTCTGCCTTGTATGGGCCAGTAGGCCTTCTGCAGTGCTCTTCCCTTCTTATGTATTGGTAATTGTTAATACGCCACCCATACTGAGTAGAACGAAGCCTCCGACCACTACAGTAGTTCACATAACTGGTGTGTAGCACAGGGGCTCACACTATCTGGTGACAAGTACAGGGGCTCACACTATCTGGTGACAAGCACAGGGGCTCACACTATCTGGTGACAAGCACAGGGGCTCACACTATCTGATAAGCACAGGAGCTCACAGTATCTGATGAGAAGCACAGGAGGTCACACTAACTGATGAGAAGCACAGGGGCTCACACTATCTGGTGACAAGGACAGGGGCTCACACTATCTGATGAAAAGCACAGGAGCTCACACTATCTGATGACAAGCACTGGAGCTCACACTATCTGATGACAAGCAGAGGAGCTCACACTATCTGATGAGAAGCACAGGGGCTCACACTATCTGATGAGAAGCACAGGGGCTCACACTATCTGATGAGAAGCACAGGAGCTCACACTATCTGATGAGAAGCACAGGGGCTCACACTATCTGCTGAGAAGCACAGGAGCTCACACTATCTGCTGAGAAGCACAGGGGCTCACACTATCTGCTGAGAAGCACAGGGGCTCACACTATCTGCTGAGAAGCACAGGAGCTCACACTTTCTGATGAGAAGCACTGGAGCTCACACTATCTGCTGAGAAGCACATGGGCTCACACTATCTGCTGAGAAGCACAGGGGCTCACACTATCTGATGAGAAGCACAGGAGCTCACACTATCTGATGAGAAACACAGGGGCTCACACTATCTGATGAGAAGCACAGCTGCTCACACTGTCTGCTGAGAAGCACAGGAGCTCACACTATCTGATGAGAAGCACAGCTGCTCACACTGTCTGCTGAGAAGCACAGGAGCTCACATTACTAACTGGTGAGAAGCACAGGAGCTGATACTATCTGGTGAGAAGCACAGGTGCTCATGCTATCTGGTGAGAAGCACAGGTGCTCATGCTATCTGGTGAGAAGCACAGGTGCTCATGCTATCTGGTGAGAAGCACAGGTGCTCATGCTATCTGGTGAGAAGCACAGGTGCTCATGCTATCTGGTGAGAAGCACAGGTGCTCATGCTATCTGGTGAGAAGCACAGGTGCTCATGCTATCTGGTGAGAAGCACAGGTGCTCATGCTATCTGATGAGAAGCACAGGAGCTCACACTATCTGATGACAAGCACAGGAGCTCATACTATCTGGTGAGAAGCATAGGAGCTCACATTACTATCTGGTGAGAAGCACAGGTGCTCATATTATCTGGTGAGAAGCACAGGTGCTCACATTACTATCTGGTGAGAAGCACAGGTGCTCACATTACTATCTGATGAGAACCACAGGTGCTCACATTACTATCTGATGAGAAGCACAGGTGCTCACATTACTATCTGATGAGAAGCCCAGGTGCTCACATTACTATCTGATGAGAAGCATAGGAGCTCACATTACTATCTGATGAGAAGCACAGGTGCTCACATTACTATCTGATGAGAAGCACAGGTGCTCACATTACTATCTGATGAGAAGCACAGGTGCTCACATTACTATCTGATGAGAAGCATAGGAGCTCACATTACTATCTGGTGAGATGACAGGAACTCACTCATTTGGTGAAGAGCACAGCTCTCAGTCATTTGTTAAAGAGCTCAGAGCTCACACGACCGTGTGATTAAATTCTCTTCATTCTAAACAACTCATTAACGAAAGTGACATCAAACAGAAATGCTTTGAAACCGCGCACGT